>NC_057813.1:183284211-183365053 GCF_018294505.1 Triticum aestivum | reverse complement strand
AACAAAAAACACTCATGAACGTGGTTCGTATCTCTCACACACACACGTAGGTGGGGGACGTGCACGAAGAGAAGAGGTGCATGCACGGCGCACATACTCCCGTCTCTTTCCCAACCACACCCGCGCGGGTACACGGTGGAGCTCATTTCTGTATGAAAAAGGAAGCCCACGTGGTAATTTGGCACGTGTATTCATTGTCCACTTGGTGGAGGGAGGATCGTCTACCACGGGTGAAAAACAAATTGCGACTTGATGTGTTATGTTAAATTAAAAGAAGAGGCAAACCATGTGGGGCCTACCTTAGAGGCAAGGCTCTATACACTGGAGTACTTTTGATGTGTCCCGTCAACTCGCAGAACGAGGAGAAGCTTGCTTAGTACGCCGTCTCCCCCGCCCACGGGCGCGGTGGCTCGCAGGATGAGGTGAAGCATGCTCCGCCTTACGCCCGCTCCCTCGCCCATGTGCGCGGTGGCTCGCAGGACGAGGACAAAAATTTACTACTCCCTCCGTTTACTCCTCGTACCTACTACCTTGCTTATAGAGATTATATCATATTGTTTGGAATATATATGTCCTTTAGTAGATTTCAGTATGAACTACTAGTACATACTCCAAACACTGATGTATATAGACGTATTTTAGAGTGTAGATTCACTCATTTTGCTCCGTATGTAGCACTCTCCCTCGACCCTCGACCCTCGACCACGTGGTGGACGTGCAGCAATTCATTCGGTCTCATATAGCTAGAACGATATATATTGCACTACCATTATAGCTCGACTTCCCGAAGTGGCGAAGAGCCAATTGCAAGGTTAATATTTTGGAGATGCCAAGCGCAAGGTTATAGGAGAACGAGTAGTAGGTGCCTTGTCATTTATAAATAAAGTTTTTTTTCTTCAGTGGCACGTACGCAATATGATAGGTTCATATGGAGAGAAAAGGACACCGCTACACTATATACATAGTCAGGACGGGCCAGCCTGCACGGTTGCTTGCTGGGGTTGCTCTCTTCACACTCTCTCGCACAAAACGACTGTGGCCACATCTCTAACATCCTGGCGGATCATGTCCGCTGGGGGAAGGGGTGGATGCTTAGTGTAGATGCGGTCGCCGTCGCCGACGGTGAAAACCCACTATCGGCACATCCCGATCAGGGGTCCCCGTCATTCTCTCTCACAAAGCCGGTGAGGTTGCCTTCGTCCCTTGCTCACTGCCGCGACGTAGGTAGTT
The DNA here is from genome assembly GCF_018294505.1 of Triticum aestivum. NCBI lineage: Eukaryota > Viridiplantae > Streptophyta > Magnoliopsida > Poales > Poaceae > Triticum > Triticum aestivum. The sequence continues at coordinate 183,363,823 of NC_057813.1, read as the reverse complement.
GCCGCCTCCCGTCACCCTCCTCAAGGTTGAGCTACGTCCCTTAGGTACAACTCCCTTTACAGCCGGCTTACACCACTTCTCCAGCTGCCCACATCACTCCCTGTGGATATTTCTCTACTTCTTTGTCCCGCACATACCTCTACCGGCTTCTACGTACTATATTTGTGATGAGTTTATGTCTCATCAACTAGTCCCAGTAATCTTATTCTAATCACGCTTCTTCAATTTCTTTGCCACAGGGATGCTCATCTCGATTTTGGTGAAACTGCACAAAATGATCCGATGGTCAAAAGGTTGCAAACTTCATTTATTAGGAAGCTCTAACGTTGCCAGCAAATTGAAGCCTGGTTAGGGTTCACGGTTCAAGGGCTAGGGACTGCATGGACCGTTTTTTTCTTTAGCTGCCTCCGTTCCAAAATAAGTGTCAACTTTAGTAGTAGTACAACTTTGTACTAAAGTTTGCACAAAGTTGATACACTTATTTTGGAACAGAGGGAGTACATATTTGCTATGATCTGTCAATCATTGAGATGCAATAGCATGCATGTTAGTCTCCTTTGTATTTGATGAAATGTTGCAACGGGCAACCTTGGACGCAAGATACATGTAACAGAAGCTGGAAGCTTCATAGCATTGTACAAATTTATCTCGCTGATAAATTACAGTACGTACTATACTAGTACTTCCTCCGTTCCTAAATATAAGTCTTTGTAGAGATTTCACCATGAACCACATGCGAATGTATATAGATGCATTTTAAGTGTAGATTCATTCATTTTGTTCCATATGTAGTTCACCTGGTGGAATCTCTACAAAGACATATCTACTAGTAATAGCTAGCCCCCACTACTAGGAATTCTGTATCCTCTCCTTGAGCCAGATCATTAAAATTAATGTAGCCGTTAGATGAACTAAATCAGTTCATAATAGCCGTCTGATCTAGACATCGAGAGGCTCCGCACTAAGCCACATGCAAGCATGTAGAAATACCGTGGCATGCATGTGAGTGGGCTTTAAATCACATCAACATGTCTGCATGCAAGCATGCACCGGTAGCATGCATGTAAGTGAGCTTTTACGTCCCATTAACATGTCAAAAAGAAAAATATAATCCCATTATGCAGTAGGAGTTGGCTGATCTTTTTTCCTTACGTGGGATGATCTAAATGATGATGGGAGTTTATTTAGTTTGTCTACCATATTTGTCATGCGGTTATAGAGTTTTTTTTAGTTCTGTGAAATCGATAATTTTGCATAGAGAGATATACGGTTGTTCTGCGGCAACACGCGAGGACTCATCTAGTAATATTTAGGAACGGAGGGAGTACTATGTAAAGAGTTAGGTGTCGCACGGTGATAGTGTTAGGTGGGTCATGTAATCACTGAGCCTGCGTGTTTTCGCTGCTCTTTCCCTCCTCCGCTGTAAGAATGGAGCAAATTGTAATCTAGTAGTACCTCCTTTCACCGAAAGTGTGGGACATCCAGCAGTCCTACCACCTCAGTAATAAAGACCAATGAGCCATCAAATTACATAGACCCAGCAGTAAGTTGGACAGACGAAGCAACCATCACTCTTGCGCCAGTGAGAGGTCACGTCTGCTCTGCCCGGGCATGAATGCGGCACCGATTCTTTGGAGCGGCGCTAACGTTTCAGGCGGGAAGCGCGCGTGGGCGATAGAGGGGCTTTAGGTGGGACATGCTGGTCAGGAGCGGGCATGCCAGCTGTCCGCATGTCCCTACCGGACACGCCCAGAAACGAGAGGATGCACCGACTCTCGTGGCTAAAATCGTACAGTACACACCATCTCTCTGTAGGAGTAGGTCGATCTGTCGCTCTCTCTAACACACACATATTGTTAAACACACACACACACACACACACACACGCATACGCACGCACCTTGGTCCCGTTGCACCTTCTAACGTGACTTATTACACCTAGACGGAGGGAGTAGTAAGTATACGAGATACGGTGGCACACTGACTTAAGTTGAATACAAGTGCCCAAAATTGTGTGCATGTTATAATAAGGATTCACTTAAAATAGTACGTGAGCGAACAGAGGGATCAATTGGACAGTGTTCCCGAGCAGCAGTGAGATGTGTGAGGTAAGATACACCGCTGGTGCTTTTAATTTTTCTTATTAATTTATTTGTTTCACCCTCTGACTGGTTGGACTCAACGTACTACGTGGAGAGAGGTAAGGTGACTAAGGCTGCATTATTTCTGCGCCACTGTGGATAGTCTTACCACCAAAGCCACATGACATGATTATGATTGAAATCCCAATAACTCCCACACACACACACACACACACACACACAAAACACGGCATGCTTGTCACACGAATGCAGGAATGTATAAAAGGTTATTTTACTCTCGTTGAACATAACGGGAGGGTTGTGTAGCTGGTTAGCTTGCTCGCTCATCAAACTTGAGGTCTTGGGTTCGATAACTACACTTGAGCATAATTTGTGCCACGAGGATTCTTTGCTGGTCAAAATGGATGGATACGGAGCTATACGATCTCGTAGTGACCGTATAATCACCTCATCATGTATAAGCTGCAGCCTTGGCACTTGTTTTCTACAGTTTGCATGCTTCACACTCTCTCTTCAGTATATATATACACGCTGGAGCCTCGGCGCTTGTAGTTGCTCTCTTCACACACTCTCGCCCTCTCCAGATCTAACCAAGACTTCGTTGGCCTCTCTCTCTCCCCTCACTGCTGCTCAAAGAGCCGGCAGGATCCATCCGCTGGGAAGAGAATGAGGCTTAACACTGTCGCCGTCGGCGAGGGAGGGAATCCACTACCGGTGCAGCTGTTCACTTTCACCCAGTGGCGGCGTGGGAGAATCTCCGACCCCTTCTTCTTCGCCGTCGTCCCGTCGCCCACCGAACCACACCCCAAGAACCTTAAGGTATAATTTACTTACTCCACATCCATTGCTCTAGCTGCATGTATACCGTGAATCTAGAACATGGTTCAAAGAGGAAAGGAGTGGGGAAAAGTAGTGGGAAAAGTTGTATATAGCATGAATCTAGGACGTGGTTCAAAGAGGAAATGAAGGGGGAAAGTTGTATAGCATGAATCTAGGACATGGTTCAAAGAGGAAAGGAATGGGGGGAAGTAGTGGGGAAAGTTGTATCGCATAAATCTAGGACGTGGTTCAAAGAGGAAAGGAAGGGGCAAAAGTACTAGTGTAGACTGGCTATCCAGCACCTACGTTGGTCGAAAAGGGAAAACAATGACAAAGGCAATACGCACATCTGTAACGAACTAATCTTTTGTTTTGGGGGACAAGGCTGTAGAGTTTGAGCAAGACTAGATTTGTTGCACTCACATAGGGAAAGGTGTCTAAAGATAACAAAACTGGGACCAACACAAATATGCTCCTTGGTTGTTTGTTCTTTGTTGCAACAGACTGTGCATGACCACAGTACATCGGTAGATGCACATGGTGCTGGTGTTGGGGAACGTAGCAGAAATTCAAAATTTTCTACGCATCACCAAGATCAATCTATGGAATAATCTAGCAACGAAGGGAAGGAGAGTGCATCTACATACCCTTGTAGATCACTAAGCGGAAGCGTTCAAGTGAACGGGGTTGATTGAGTCGTACTCGTCGTGATCCAAATCACCGATGACCCTAGTGCCGAACGGAAGGCACCTCCGCGTTCAACACACATGCAGCCCGGTGACGTCTCCCATGCCTTGATCCAGCAAGGAGAGAGGGAGAGGTTGGGGAAGACTCCGTCTAGCAGCAGCACGACGGCGTGGTAGTGGTCGAGGAGCGTGGCAATCCTGTAGGGCTTCGCCAAGCACCGCGGGAGAGGAGAAGGGAGAGAGGTAGGGCTACGCCAAGAGGGAGAGGTTCTCATGTGTTTGCAGCCCCCAATACCTCAAGTATATATATGGGAAGGGGAGGGGCTGCGCCCCCATCTAGGTTTCCCTCCCTAGGGGTGGCGGCAGCCCCAAAACCCATCTAGGGTGCGGCCAAGGGGGGGAGAGGGAGAAACTTGACCCCAAGCAAGGTGGAGGCGCCCCCTCCCCAAACCCTAGGCTCCTTGGGCCCTGGTGGGGGGGCACACCATCCCACATGAGGCTGGTCCCCTTCCACACTTGGCCCATGCAGCCCACTAGGGCCGATGGCCCCACCCGGTGGACCCCCGGGACCATCCTGGTGGTCCCGGTACGTTACCGATAGCACCCGAAACTTTTTCGGTGACCAAAACAGGACTTCCCATATATAAATCTTTACCTAGAGACCATTCCGGAACTCCTCGTGACATCCAGGATCTCATCTGGCACTCCGAACAACATTCGGTAACCACATACATCTATTCCCTATAACCCTAGCGTCATCGAACCTTAAGTGTGTAGACCCTACGGGTTCGGGAGACACGTAGACATGACCGAGACAACTCTCCGGCCAATAACCAACAGTGGGATCTGGATACCCATGTTGGCTCCCACATGTTCCACGATGATCTCATCGGATGAACCACGATGTCGAGGATTCAATCAATCCTGTATTCAATTCCCTTTGTCTAGCGGTATAGTACTTGCCCGAGATTCGATCGTCGGTATCTCAATACCTTGTTCAATCTCGTTACTGGCAAGTCTCTTTACTCGTTCCGAAACACATCATCCCATGATCAACCCCTTGGTCACATTGTGCACATTATGATGATGTCCTACCGAGTGGGCCCAAAGATACCTCTCCGTCACACGGAGTGACAAATCCTAGTCTCGATTCGTGCCAACCCAACAGACACTTTCGGAGATACCCATAGTGTACCTTTATAGCCACCCAGTTACGTTGTGACGTTTGGTACACCCAAACCATTCCTACGGTATCCGGGAGTTGCACAATCTCATGGTCTAAGGAAATGATACTTGACATTAGAAAAGCTTTAGCATACGAACTACACGATCTTTGTGCTAGGCTTAGGATTGGGTCTTCTCCATCACATCATTCTCCTAATGATGTGATCCCGTTATCAACGACATCCAATGTCCATGGTCAGCAAACCGTAACCATCTATTGATCAACGAGCTAGTCAACTAGAGGCTTACTAGGGACATGGTGTTGTCTATGTATCCACACATGTATCTGAGTTTCCTATCAATACAATTATAGCATGGATAATAAACGATTATCATGAACAAGGAAATATAATAATAATAACTAATTTATTATTGCCTCTAGGGCATATTTCAAATAGTCTCCCACTTGCACTAGAGCCAATAATCTAGTTCACATCGCCATGTGATTAACACTAACAGGTCACATCGCCATGTGACCAACATCCAAAGAGTTTACTAGTGTCACTAAACTAGTTCACATCATCATGTGATTAAGACTCAATGAGTTCTGGGGTTTGATCATGTTTTGCTTGTGAGAGAGGTTTTAGTCAATGGGTCTGCAACATTCAGATCCGTATGTACTTCGCAAATCTCTAGGTCATATTGTAAATGCTGCTTCCACGCTCCACTTGGTGCTATTCCAAATGGTTGCTCCACTATACATATCCGGTTTGCTACTCAGAGACATTCAGATAAGTGTTAAAGCTTGCATCCGAACTCTTTATCACCTCCATAATCGAGAAACATGTCCTTATTACTCCAAGGACAATTTTGACCGCTGTCCAATGATCCATTCCTGGATCACTCTTGTACCCCCTTGCCAGACACGTGGCAAGGCACACATCTGGTGCGGTACTCAGCATAGCATATGTAGAGCCTACGTCTAAAGCATAGGGGACGACCTTCGTCCTTTCTCTCTCTTCTGCCGTGGTCGAGCTTTAAATCTTAACTTCATACCTTACAACTCAGGCAAGAACTCCTTCTTTGACTGATCCATCTTGAACACCTTCAAGATCATGTCAAGGTATGTGCTCATTTGAAAGTACCATTAAGCGTTTTTGATCTATCCTCATAGATCTTGATGCTCAATGTTCAAGTAACTTAATCCAGGTTTTCCCTTGAAAAACTCCTTTCAATCAACCCTTTATGCTTTCCAGAAATTTTACATCATTTCGGATCAACAATATGTCATTCACATATATTTATCAGAAATGTTGTAGTGCTCCCACTCACTTTATTGTAAATACAAGTTTCTAACAAACTTTGTATAAACCCAAAAACTTTGATTATCTTATCAAAGCGTATATTCCAACTCTGAGATGCTTACTCCAGTCCTTAGAAGGATTGTTGGAGCTTTGCATATTCGTTAGCATCTTTTAGGATTGACAAAACCTTCTGGTTGTATCACATACAAACTTTCCTCAAGAAAATCATCGAGGAAACAATGTTTTGACATCCTATCTGCAAGATTTCATAAATAATGCAGTAACTGCTAATATAATTCCAATAGACTCTTAGCATCGCTACGAGTGAGGAAGTCTCATCGTAGTCAACTCCTTGAACTTGTCGGAAAACATCTTAGCGACAAGTCGAGCTTTCTTAATGGTGACACTTACCATCATTGTCTGTCTTCCTTTTAAAATCCATCTGTACCCAATAGCCTTACGACCATCAAGTAGTTCTTCCAAAGTCTACACTTTGTTTTCATACATGGATCCTCTCTTGGATTTTATGGCCTCGAGCCATTTGCCGGAATCCGGGCCCACCATCGCTTCTACATAGCTCGTAGGTTCATTGTTGTCTAGCAACATGACCTCCAAGACAGGAGTATATACCACTCTGAAGTAGTACGCATCCTTGTCGACCTACGAGGTTTGGTAGTGACTTGATCCGAAGTTTCATGATCACTATCATAAGATTCTACTTCAATTGGTGTAGGCGCCACAGGAACAACTTCCTGTGCCCTTCTACACACTAGTTGAAGTGACGGTTCAATAACCTCATCAAGTCTCCACCATCCTCCCACTCAACTTTCCGAGACAAACTTTTCCTCGAGAAAGGACCCGATTCAAGAAACAATCCCTATTGCTTTCGGATCTGAATTAGGAGGTATACCCAACTGTTTTGGGTGTCCTATGAAGATGCATTTTATCTGCTTTGGGTTCGAGCTTATCAACCTGAAAAATTTTCACATAAGCGTCGCAGCCCCAAACTTTTAAGAAACGACAACTTAGGTTTCTCCAAACCATAGTTCAAATGGTGTTGTCTCAACGGAATTACATGGTGCCCTATTAAAGTGAATGTGGTTGTGTCTAATGCCTAACCCATGAATGATAGTGGTAATTCGATAAGAGACATAATGGTACGCACCACCAATAGGGTGCAACTATGATGTTCGGACACACCATCACACTATGGTGTTCCCGGCGGTATTAATTGTGAAACAATTTCCACAATGTCTTAATTGCGTGCCAAAACTCGTAACTCAGATACTCATCTCTATGAGCATATCATAGACATTTTAACCTCTTGTCACGATGATCTTCAACTTCACTCTAAAATTACTTGAACCTTTCAATAATTTAGACTTGTGTTTCATTAAGTAAATATACCCAGTATCTACTGAAATCATCTGTGAAGTAAGAACATAACGATATCCACTGCGTGCCTCAGCACTCATTGAACTGCACACATCAAAATGTATTACTTCCAACAAGCTGCTTTCTTGTTCCATTTCACTGAAACCGAGGCTTTCAGTCATCTTACCCATATGGTATGATTTGCATGTCTCAAGTGATTCAAAATCAAGTGAGTCCAAACGGTCCATCTGCATGGAGTTTCTTCATGCATATATACCAATAGACATGGTTCACATGTCTCAATCTTTTCAAAAAAATGAGTGAGCCCAAAGATCCATCAACATGGAGCTTCTTCATGCGTTTTATACCAATATGACTTACATGGCAGTGCCACAAGTAGGTGGTACTATCATTACTATCTTATATCTTTTGACATGAACATGTGTATCACTATGATCGAGATTCAATAAACCATTTATTTTAGGTGCAAGACCATTGAAGGTATTATTCAAACAAACAGAGTAACCATTATTCTCCTTAAATGAATAATTGTATTGCGATAGACATAATCCAATCATGTCTATTCTCAATGCAAACACCAAATAACAATTATTTAGGTTTAACACAAATCTCGATGGTAGAGGTAGCGTGTGATGCTTGATCACATCAAGCTTGGAAACACTTCCAACACATATCGTCATCTCACCTTTAACTAGTCTCCGTTTGTTCCGTAGCTTTTATTTCGAGTTACTAACACTTAGCAACCGAACCGGTATCTAATTCCTTGGTGCTACTAGGAGTACTAGTAATGTACACATTAACATAATGTATATCCAATATACTTCTATCGACCTTGCTAGCCTTCTCATCTACCAAGTATCTAGGGTAATTCTGCTCCAGTGACTGTTCCCCTTATTACAGAAGGACTTAGTCTCGGGTTTGGGTTCAACCTTGGGTTTCTCCACTAGAACAACAGCTGATATGCCGTTTCATGAAGTATCCCGTCTTGCCCTTGCCCTTCTTGAAACTAGTGGTTTCACTAACCATCAACAATTGATGCTCCTTCTTGATTTCTACTTTCGCGGTGTCAAATATCGTGAATAGCTCAAGGATCACCATGTCTATCCCTGATTGTTATAGTTCATCACGAAGCTCTAATAGCTTGGTGGCATTGACTTTGGAGAAACATCACTATCTCATCTAGAAGATCAACTCCCACTCGATTCAAGTGATCGTTGTACTCAGGCAATCTGAGCACAAGCTCAATGATTGAGATTTTTTCCCTTAGTTTGTAGGCTAAGAGACTCGTCGGAGGTCTTATACCTCTTGACATGGGTGCATCCATGCAGACCACTTTTTGAATTTGTGATAATGTGTGGTTTTTGTAGCTCACATCTAAATACTTGTAGTTGTGGGGGGCGGGGCACCATGCATAAATTGTGTCATAAACACACTACACATATGAAACGTGGTTTAGATTATGAAGATCTAGCTAGAGCCTGAGATGTACTATTATTTGAAATCATTATAAAGTGGATACAAAATATTGAATTCAAGTTTAATGGTACAAGTAGTTGATATCTAACCTGACAATAACCATGTGGTGTGTTGAGAAGATAATATACAAATGCTGGTTTAACTTGACAACAACCATAATTGTAGATTATTATTCAAATAGAGAAATGAATTCAAATTTAGTTCATATTGCAGCCGGTAGTATACATTTGGAATCCACTAAAATGGTCATTTGAGTATGTTACATGCATTATGCAAATAGAACATGGATTCAAAGTATTAAATGGCATTTGTAGTAATTCATACAGCAAAATGGGACAAGACACTCTCTTGTGTACTGATAATTGATTTGGTAGTGTGCCATTCTCCCGAAAATTAGATACGCGCCTTGTTATCCCGAAATTTGAAGCTATCTCTTTGTCTCTTTGTGGTCCAAAAATTTCCTTCTCTTCAACCTGCGCCTTGCTATCCTGAAATTACAAAGCACGCGAAAAGTCGCTCCTCCTATGAAATCCCGCACGCGAAATCCCCGTTTCACCCCTCAGCCGGAAGAGCCACCTAGTTCAATTCGGTGGGGCTATTTTTGTAACTTACCCCACATTTTCGGACAAGCACGTCCTAAGCCATGGTTCCCCCCTCCCACCCCCTCCCACCCCCTCCGTATCCCCATTCGTATACCGAGGTCGCGAAAACTCGTGAAACCCCACCCTGCTCTGTATGCCACCATACCGCTACCTAGCCGGGGCCTTTTCCCAACGACCTTGTCCACCGCAATAGCTCGACGTCCCTCATCCAGCGCACTGGATGCGGATTCATTGTTGATCTCGTCATCCCGCCGGTTCAGCCGCCCCGTCCTCGACCTCCAAGGAGCTGCCACGATGTTTGCCTTGTCTATCGCACCACTTCCATTCCAACAACGTCGTCTTCACCTGCACCACCCGAACCACAAAACCATCACCGTTTCCTCGAACGAAGTTGAGGCCTAGTCGGTGCCACCAAAAGAGGTTCTACACTAATCTCTGCATTTTCTCCTTGATTCTACCTCATGGTGCTGCCGGTGCTCGATCCCGAGTGTAGAACCTTGAGAAGAGGTGTCTAGAGGGGGGTGATTAGACACTAAGAGCCAAAGTTGCAGTTTTTAAGCCTTTTAAATCTAAGTGGACTTTAGGCACAAGTTTAACATTCACAACACATATCAAGCAAGCATGCAAAGAGTATATGAGCAGTGGAAAGTAAAGCATGCAACTTGCAAGAATGTAAAGGGAAGGGCTTGGAGGATTCAAACGCAATTGGAGACATGGATGCTTTTGGCGTGGTTCCGATAGGTGGTGCTATCGTACATCCACGTTGATGGATACTTCAACCCACGAAGGGTAACGGTTGGGCGAGTCCACGGAGGGCTCCACCCACGAAGGGTCCACGAAGAAGCAACCTTGTCTATCCCACCATGGCCGTCGCCCACGAAAGACTTGCCTCGCTAGCGGTAGATCTTCACGAAGTAGGCGATCTCCTTGCCATTACAAACTCCTTGGTTCAACTCCACAACCTTGTCGAAGGCTCCCAAGTGACACCTAGCCAATCTAGGAGACACCACTCTCCAAGAAGTAACAAATGGTGCGTTGATGATGAACTCCTTGCTCTTGTGCTTTAAATGATTGTCTCACCAACACTCAACTCTCTCTCATAGGATTTGGATCTGGTGGAAAGAGGATTTAAGTGGAAAGCAACTTGGGGAAGGCTAGAGATCTCGGTTGTACCGATTGCTCAAACTCGGTGAGACCGATTTTGATAATGGACATACACAGAGAGATTACAATCCCATCTCGGTGAGACCGAGATCCCTATCGGTGAGACCGATTTGCCTAGGGTTTGTGGCAGTGGCTAAGACATCCAAACTCGGTGGCGCCGGATAGAAAGAATCAGTGGGGCTGAGTTTGACTTTAGGTTTAGGACATATGTGTGGAAGTGGGAAAGTAGTTGAGGGTATTTGGAGCATATCACTAAGCACTTGAAGCAAGAGGCTCATTAAGCAACACCTCATCCCTCCTTGATAGTATTGGCTTTTCCTATAGACTCAATGTGATCTTGGATCACTAAAATGTAAAATGAAGAGTCTTGAGCTTGAAGCTTGAGCCAATCCTTTGTCCTTAGCATCTTGAAGGAGTTCCCACATCCTTTAGTCCATGCCACTCCATTGTTGAACTTATCTAAAACATACTAGATAAAAGTGTTAGTCCAACAAGAGATATGTTGACATTAATTACCAAAACCACCTAGGGAGCACTTGTGCTTTCAATCTCCCCCTTTTTGGTAATTGATGACAACATACATCAAAGCTTTAGATAAAGATATAAAGAATAGCAAGTAAAGCTTTGGAAAGACATGTAACAAGCATAGGCTCCCCCTACATGTATGCAATCATGTGAACATGAACTATAGAAGCATGTGATAGCATAACCATGATAGAGCAGGTAATGTGTTACATGTATCTTGGCCATATGCATCAGAGCAAAAAGTATTAAAGGAAATACCTTCATGCCCAAGAGTCCTTCTTGCAAACAGTATGTACATTAGCAAGAATTCCTCATACACATGATTGTGATGCATATACTTACCTTGTAGTCTTGAGTTGGCTTAGGATGGAATGAACCTGCGTAAACAAGGTTAGATAACACAGATACATCTACTAGCCAGAGCAAACAGAAGAAACCACAAGAATATCAAGACTGGGATGACACATAGAGAGTGAGTGCTAAGTACTACATTGGATTTGACATGTCCCCAAGAGTAAAGATATGCAATGAATTTGAATGATTTCCTTCCCTTAGATGTCTTGCTCCCCCTGAATCTAGCATAGGATACTGGGAGAAGATAGGGAACAGAAAATCAGAGCTAAAAAATATAAATGAACAAAGCTAATGCAAACTAATGCAAATAAGCACATATGAACATGTCTTTCCCCTCAAGAAGACATGTGGCATCTCTCCTCTTGAACACCAAGCATCTGGGATCCTTGAGAAATACTCTCTACTAGTATTCTCTCCCCATGGAGATCTCTCTTCCCCTCTTGAACACCAAGCATCTGGGATCCTTGAGAAATACTCTCTACTAGTATTCTCTCCCCCTGGAGATCTCTCTCCCCCTGAGAAGGTGATACTCTCTCTCTCTAAATGATAAGCTTTGATGTGATCTCTCTCTCCCCCTTTGACATCAATTTCCAAGAAGGGCTTGATAAAGATGTAATCTCTCTCTCCCCCTCTGGAATTTGTCGTGAATGGGTTTGATCCTTCAGTCACAACATAAAGCAATGATAAAAATGTGATGCTTGTAGAGGACAAGATTCATTGAATGGAGCTGGATCAGAAGAAACACAGAATAAGTGGCAGTCTGTTTTTCCTGTTGTGAAATCGGTGGCACCGAGTTGTAGGATTTGGTTGCACCGAAAGGATTCGATTGGACCGAAAACAACAAATCGGTGAAACCGAGTTCATCACAGAGAAAACACTTGTCACCTCAGCTCACTAGACTAGTAAGATCTCACAAAGATTTGCAAGGAATTTACTGAAAGATATGCAAGGAATTAGATGTAGAAAATGCAGAGCAAACAGAAAGAAATCTAGATGAAGTTTTTTTTTTGAAAACAGGAAACACATATGCATGAGACATATGCAAAAACACAGAAGAGAACACAAGAGAACTTCATCTAGAGATGGTCGGCGACAAAGTCACCTATGTTAGTGTATATTGACCTAGGAGTCAAGTGAGATCACTTGATCATGGGTCATACTCATTGTTTAAGCTCAAAATGGGGTTGCCATTTTTCGTTTAAGCATCTTGATGTATTCACATCTTGTCGAGTTGCTTTAACTCATGACTTGGAGTAAAGCTTCTCTAAGATGGAATAACATACCTTGGTTGGTGGTGTTGTCCATGTAGTTGAACTTGTGTGGGTTGCTCAAGGTTGATGTAGCTCATCAAGAATTTGGAGCACCACTTGGAATTTGAGTCCATCTACCTACATGGGTTAGTTCGTGCAAGGAAGAGCACTTGTGTATCCAACAATGACAATCATGAAGCTCAACATAGGATTTGTCAAAGGATATGTTTAAATGGTTTTGTGCTTCCTTGTCTTCAACCACCATAGTGTAGAGACTTGGTGATGTAGAGATTGCTCAAGATATGAGTAGGTTACAATCTCATGGAATTTGATTCAACCAAGTACCTACATGGGTTAGATAACATGCAAGATACAAATATATCCAAGACATAAGATTTCCGTCATAAGAGAGATATCAAGGATTAGGCATAAGCTCATGTCTTGCATGTATCCAATAGAGTTTCTACTCCAAGTTTGAAGCATCAATGATGTTCGGTTCTCCTCTTAACCTGCAAAACACTTTCTCATCAAGAGGTTTAGTGAATATATCCTCTAATTGCTTTTCGGTGCGAACATGCTTAAGATCAATGTCACCCTTAGAAACATGATCTCTAATGAAATGATGACGAACTTCAATATGCTTAGTTCGAGAATGTTGCATGGGATTATGACCAATTTTGATAGCACTTTCATTGTCACAAAGCAATGGAACATGTTTCACATAAATCCCATAATCTTTAAGAGTTTGGGTCATCATAAGTAATTGAGCACAACATGAACTAGCGGCAATGTATTCTGCTTCGGCGGTAGATAAGGATACCGAGTTTTGTTTCTTGGAAGACCAAGACACAAGAGATCTACCAAGAAATTGACAAGTACCCGAATTGGACTTTCTATCAACCTTGTCTCCGGCATAGTCCGAGTCGGAGTAGCCAACAAGATCGAAAGAGGCCCTCTTAGGATACCAAATGCCAAAATTTGGTGTATGAATTAAGTATCTCACTATCCTTTTCACGGCCTTAAGATGACATTCTTTAGGAGCAGCTTGATATCGCGCACACATGCACACACTTAGCATAATATCGGGACGTGATGCACATAGATATAACAATGAACCAATCATAGAGCGATAAACTTTTTGATCAACTGGTTCATCATCTTTGGTTAAGTCAAGATGTCCACTAGTAGGCATGGGTGTAGTCATACCTTTGTATTCTTGCATATTGAATTTCTTGAATAAGTCCTTGGTGTACTTCGTTTGAGAAACAAAAGTACCTTCCTTAGTTTGCTTGATTTGCAAACCAAGAAAGAATTTGAGTTCACTCATCATAGACATCTCAAACTTTTCCGACATTAGCTTCCCAAACTTTTCACTAAAATGAGGGTTAGTTGAACCAAATATAATATCATCAACATAAATTTGGCACACAAAGAGTTCTCCATTAACCCTTTTAGTAAAAAGTGTTGAATCAATTTTCCCAATTTCAAAGCCTTTTTCAATAAGGAACTTGGTCAAGCATTTATACCATGCTCTAGGAGCTTGTTTAAGACCATAAAGAGCTTTGTGAAGTTTGTAAACATGATTGGGTTTCTTAGGATTGACAAAGCTGGAAGGTTGTTTAACATAAACTTCCTCCTCTATTTCACCATTTAGAAAAGCACTTTTAATGTCCATTGGGTACAAGGTGATATCATGGTGATTAGCATAGGCAAGTAAGATGCGAATGGACTCAAGTCTAGCAACGGGGGCGTAAGTCTCGCCATAGTCCATACCTTCGACTTGCGTGTAGCCTTAGGCGATGAGACGTGCTTTGTTGCGACCTACTTGTCCATCTTCATCTTGCTTGTTGCGAAACACCCATTTGGTACCGATGATGTTGTGGTTGTCGTTGGGCTTCTCAACCAATGTCCAAACTTGTTTCCTCTCAAAGTTGTGTAGCTCTTCATGCATAGCATTTATCCAATCCGGATCTTCCAATGCTTCTTCAACCTTCGTAGGTTCAACGCTAGAGATGAAAGAATAGTTTTCACAAAAGTTAGCTAAACGAGTGTTAGAGCGAGTGATTCTCCCGGTTTGAATGTCATTGTAGATTTGCTCGACGGGATGATCTTTAGCAATTCTTGCTCGAACTCGTGAAAGCTTTTGCTTGGGTCTTCGTTGAACATCTTCTTCATCTTGTTCTTCTTCTTGGCCTTCTTCATTGTTGGTGTTGTTGTTCTCTTGTCGTGGTGGAGAAGGAGGTTGTTGACGTTCATCTTGATGCACTTCCTCGTTTTCTTCATCTTTGTGTGTCCCACTTGTGGATGCTTCTGTATCAACTCTTGGTTCACCTTGTCGTGAAGTAGAAGCTTCCACTTGGATGGACGAGGTACTCTCCTTCACCTCTGTTGGACGGACCTTGCCAATAGAAAAGTCTTGGATTGCTTCCGAAGGATCTTTGTCTCCTACATCAATTGGAAATTTCTCTACTTGCGAGCCATTAGATTCATCAAACTTCACATCTACCGTCTCTTCAACCTTTTGGGTGAAATTGTTGTAGACACGGTAAGTGTGAGAGTTTGAGCCATAACCTAGTAGGAAACCTTCATGAGACTTAGGAGCAAATTTATAATGACGATGCTTATCAAGAATGTAGCACTTTGAGCCGAATACTCGAAAGTATCCAACTTGGGGTTTGTTACCGGTGAGGAGCTCGTATGCCATCTTGCCAAGTAGCTTGTGAAGGTACAAGCCATTTGTTGCATGACAAGCTGTGTCAACTGCTTCTGCCCAAAAGTGCTTCGGCGTCTTGTACTCATCAAGCATCGTTCTCGCCATTTCGATGAGCGTCTGGTTCTTCCTCTCAACAACTCCATTTTGTTGAGGTGTGTACGTAGCTGAGAACTCGTGTGAAATCCCTTCTTTGTCAAGAAAGGTGTCCACATTTGCGTTCTTGAACTCCATTCCGTTGTCGATGCGAACCTTCTTGATCTTCACTTCAAATTGATTTTGGGCCTTCCTAGCGAAGTTTTTGAAGATCTTTTGGACCTGCGATTTATCATCGAGAAAGAACACCCACGTAAATCTTGAAAAATCATCAACTATAACTAGACCAAAAGAATTTCCACCGAGACTCTTGTAAGAATTGGGAAAAAGAGATCCATGTGAAGTAGCTCGAGTGGCCTCTTTATGGTCATGATGTTCTTGACGGGATGCCTTCCTCCAACCTGTTTACCTGCCTGACAAGCACTGCAAAGTCTATCCTTATCAAATATGACATCATTAACTCCAAGGATATGATTTCCCTTAATAAGCTTGTCAAGGTTTCGCATACCAACATGACCTAATCGTCTATGCCATAACCAACCTTTTGAGGATTTAGCAATGAAGCAAGTTTTAGGTTGAGCCTTTTTAGTGAAATCAACGATGTATAGATCACCTCTACGCACACCGGTAAATACCATTTTATGATTGTCTCGATGAAACACTTGGCAATCTACTTCAGTAAATAGGACATTGAAACCGAAATCAGCAAGTCTAGATACTGAAAGTAAGTTGTACCCAAGAGATTCAACGAGCATGACATTTTGTATGTAGCTATCATGTTATATGGCCACCTTACCAAGGCCAATCAACTTACCCTTTGAGTTGTCACCGAAAGTGACATACTTTCGAGGACTATCATTATCAGCAAGCTCACGAAACATGTCTTTATCTACTGTCATGTGATCGGTACATCCACTATCAAGAACCCATTCCTTTCCTCCTGACATATATCCCCGAAGATTTGCCATAAGACCAAAGTGTCTCATTGCATCATCAAGATCGAAGTCACTATCATCATCCTCATCATAGTATCCATGTTCAACATCGTCGTGTGGTGGATCAAATCCTAGAGAGGGTGATTCGTTAGAGTGAGTTTGACAATGATCTTGTCTATGAATTTTTATAGCTTGGGAAATAATGTCACTAATAATACCAACATTTCCTTTGGCACGCATAAGGTTTGTAAGCTCAAATAGATGATCAGCAAACATAGGATCACTGGTATTCATTTTACTCAAAGCAATAGACTTATGGAGAATTTCATCTAGATTTTTCAAAGAATAATCTGGAAATTGTTCCTCAAGAAATTTCCATATAGTATAGGCACACTTAAAAGTAGGCAAACATCCAATCAAGTTTCTAGGCAATCCTCTAATAATAAGTTCGGTAGTTCTAAGATTCCTAACCATGTCAATTGACTCATCATAGGTTGGATGCATAGGGTCAACATAAGGTGCACAAGGGCTAGCAATGTACTTGTTCAAATGATATTGATTGAAAATTACAAGCATCTCATTTTTCCACTCATGAAAATACTCTCCATCAAGAATAGGCACTCTATGTCTAAGACTCCCCAAAGTAGACTCATCCATCTTCCTCCAATGGTGATTAAACCAAGGCAATGGAGACCAATGCTCTGATACCACTTGTAGGACCTTGAGAAGAGGTGTCTAGAGGGGGGGTGATTAGACACTAAGATCCAAAGTTGAAGTTTTTAAGCCTTTTAAATCTAAGTGGAGTTTAGGCACAAGTTTAACATTCACAACACATATCAAGCAAGCATGCAAAGAGTATATGAGCAGCGGAAAGTAAAGCATGCAACTTGCAAGAATGTAAAGGGAAGGGTTTGGAGGATTCAAACGCAATTGGAGACACAGATGTTTTTGGCGTGGTTCTGATAGGTGGTGCTATCGTACATCCACGTTGATGGAGACTTCAACCCACCAAGGGTAACGGTTGCGCGAGTCCACGGAGGGCTCCACCCACGAAAGGTCCACGAAGAAGCAACCTTGTCTATCCCACCATGGTCGTCGCCCACGAAGGACTTGCCTCACTAGCGGTAGATCTTCACAAAGTAGGCAATCTCCTTGCCCTTACAAACTCCTTGGTTCAACTCCACAATCTTGTCGGAGGCTCCCAAGTGACACCTAGCCAATCTAGGAGACACCACTCTCCAAGAAGTAACAAATGGTGCATTGATGATGAACTCCTTTCTCTTGTGCTTCAAATGATAGTCTCCCCAACACTCAACTCTCTCTCATAGGATTTGGATCCGGTGGAAAGAGGATTTGAGTGGAAAGCAACTTGGGGAAGGCTAGAGATCAAGATTCATATGGTAGGAATGGAATATCTTGGCCTCAACACATGAATAGGCAGTTCTCTCTCAGAAATAGGATGCTGGAAGTGTAGGTTCAGTCTGATGGCTCTCTCCATGAATGAAGAGGAGGTGGAGGGGTATATATAGCCTCCACACAAAATCTAACTGTTACACACAATTTACCAAACTCGGTGGGACCGAATTGAGAAACTCGGTCGGACCGATTCAGCAAATCTAGTGACCGTTAGGATTTTCGGTGGGACCGAAATGCAACTCGGTAGGACCGATATGGTTAGGGTTAGGGCATAACATAATCTCGGTGAGACCGATTACACAAACTCGGTGAGACCGATTTTGGTAATTAGCTAACCAGAGAGTTGGTCAAGCAAACTCGGTTGGACCGATTACTCAAACTCGGTGGGACCGATTTTAATAATGAGTCAACCAGAAAGTTTGCATTGTAATCTCGGTTGTACCGATTGCTCAAACTCGGTGAGACCGTTTCTGATAATGTACATACACAGAGAGATTACAATCCCATCTCGGTGAGACCGAGATCCCTATCGGTGAGACCGATTTGCCTAGGGTTTGTGGCAGTGGCTAAGACATCCAAACTCAGTGGCGCCGGATAGAAAGAATCAGTGGGGCCAAGTTTGACTTTAGGTTTAGGACATATGCGTGGAAGTGGTAAAGTAGTTGAAGGTATTTGGAGCATATCACTAAGCACTTGAAGCAAGAGGCTCATTAAGCAACACCTCATCCCTCCTTGATAGTATTGGCTTTTCCTATAGACTCAATGTGATCTTGTATCACTAAAATGTAAAATGAAGAGTCTTGAGCTTGAAGCTTGAGCCAATCCTTTGTCCTTAGCATCTTGAAGGAGTTCCCACATCCTTTAGTCCATGCCACTCCATTGTTGAACTTATCTGAAACATACTAGATAAAAGTGTTAGTCCAACAAGAGATATGTTGACATTAATTACCAAAACGACCTTGGGAGCACTTGTGCTTTCACCGAGCCACCATGGTGTGGCTCCATCGACAGCGGCATCATTGGACACTTTCTCCACGACGTTGCTCCCTCATCGGCGATGTCAACATCTGCAGGAGCTGCTACTCCTTCGGTGAACGCTCGCGTTGCTGCTCCAGTTATCGCTCACGCTGCTGCTCTGCTCTTGCTCTCAGTGGCGTGGCTTCTCTCTTCTTGCTCTTGCTTGCTCTATTCCTGTACGAGTAGCAGCTCCGGCTCTTGCTCGTGCTCCTACTGCTACCCGACCTGCTGCTCGCGCTGCTACTACACGGGCGGCTGATGTATTTTACATCTAGCACTTTTTGGTGATGTATTTTTCATCATCTATTGGAGATGCTATTAGAATCGCACTTCAGGTTAACGTTGTCTCTCTTGTCCTGCTTCAACTTCGCTGTCGTACACCTCATTGAAGTTGCTTCAATGACGAGGTCATCCATCACAGTGGAGCTATACCCTCGGTGCCATCTTCACACACCTAAGAACTGCTTCCCCACCTTGAACACCCACATCAGCCGCTGCATCCTCAGCCACCCACCCAATGATGCTCAGGTCAACATGGCTTCGCCTAAGAGGTTTCACTTGTCGCATAACTTTTTTACTCTACATGTAATATAAATTGTTCACTGCGCACACGTAGTAATTGGAAATACAAATATAGTTTATCTTACTAGCAAGATGCCCGTGCGTTGCACGAAACATCAAGATGCATTTGTATGAGTAGTTTATCTTGTGAGAGAAAAGGATGAATGAGGGAAGGCCTTATTTGAAAGTGTGGAGAGGGGTGTTATCTTTTTGCAAAATTTCCATAGTTTCCTTCCTATCCGTCAGATATAAATCTATATTGCAGGATGGCAAGCACACCATCATCACCAACTGCATTTTTTGATAAGAGTGGAGACATGACAAGCAGTGAGGTACTAGGAAGTTAGCCATCCGTGATGGACTCTCTCGAAAGCCATCATTATTTATTTCTGGGGCATTGGAGTTGTGCATATGTAGATGGGCCTAGGAGTTGAGCAAGTAGGGCAGTAGCCTGGGTTGAAAGTAGTAGTAGTACAAAAACATTTCTGCAGGCTATTGCCTGATCAAGCCTGTCTACTACAATTGCCACTGGTTAAAAGTAAAAGTGAAGGAAAAACATAGGAATTGGAA
This sequence comes from Triticum aestivum, assembly GCF_018294505.1. Lineage (NCBI taxonomy): Eukaryota > Viridiplantae > Streptophyta > Magnoliopsida > Poales > Poaceae > Triticum > Triticum aestivum. Next base: position 183,343,677 of record NC_057813.1, on the reverse strand, counting down.
AGTTACCTATGGTAGAACTATTCTCATGCATTTGGTTCAAAGGAATGGAGGAAAGGAAAACTGTAGGAATTTTTCCTTTAGTGACTCTTTCAAAGAATAACCGTAGGAATTTTAATATCCACTTGGCCCTCCTTTTCAAATTCCTATTCATGAAGAACAAGACTAAATGGTAGTAGCATAATAGCATTATAATTGTACATTTTCTTGCGGTCTGACTTAATTTGACCATGCATCTTTGCATTCATGTGATATTCCAATTCTTGTGAACGAAACACCCAGATTGATAGAAATCATGTGTTTGCAAATGCTATATTTTGCATGTGCATTCCTACTGCCGTCCTATATTTCCTACCCATGAGTTGTTAGAATCCTCCAATTGGAAGGAGCCCTTACAGATTTACTTCTTTTATAGATAGGTGTCAATGAAAACCTTGTGTGGTTTGTCCCGCTCCTGACGTGCCATAGTCCACCCCAGGTCACCCGTTCCAACAACAGAAGGGTCCACCACAGAAATTATCCGCCCTCCAGACTATCTTTCGCCGCCTCAGATCTTCTTCCCCGTCGTCGGCAACCACCCCAACAGCATTCCCATCATCAACTGAGCAGAGGACCTTGAGGACTATACGGGTCCGCAAGAGAGGTTGCACTATTTCGTGTTTGCTTACGTTATGAATTGCTTAATATAACCTGGTACTTTATTGTCCTGTTCACCTCTTAAACTCCGAGTCTGGTCCAAACTAATGCTCGACTTGAGTTTTTAAATGGTTGTGGGGTACATATCAGGGTAGCAACGATTAGTATCTGTCTACTATCTGGTTAATCTCGGTTGTCTACTTTGATTTTCATGTTGGGTGGGAAACAAACAGTGAAGGAGCCAGTATCTGTATTTTTACCTGAAGCTATCATCTGCCTGCTATCGTTTGTTTTGGGCCTATCCATAAGTAGCTACCATCACTCTGGATTTCTGCATGCAGTCCTTACATAATCTCACTATGTTTTATTCCTATGCATGTCAGTTATTGTACACAATGGTATTGAACATGTAGAACAAAAGAGACAAGGCTTGTGTGGAAATAAATTGTCATGCAGACATCACTCATGGTAGGCGCAAAGACAACCCCCCTCCCCCCATTCCAGATTGTAATAAAGAGGAAGATAATTGTTCAGAGGGGGTTCAGAGGGAGCAGACCACTCCTATTTACCCCCTGAGGTCTTTGCTCTAACTTGGCATGCTGATGTTGGTCATATCATGCATATGGCGCCTTGCATTGCTTACTTTACACATCAAATATGTCATCTGCTTAGTTTAAACATGCTTTGTGTGAATGCCATCTGTTTAGTTTCTATATCATATATGTGAATTATGCAATTCCATCTTGGTTAGTGAGGCATAATATATGTGAATTTTGCAATACCATCATGCTTATCCAGTCACCTTATATTTGAATTATATCACGCCATCCTTTTTTCATTATGTATTACATTTGTCAACAATGTTAGTACATTCAACTACTCTTCCTGTGCATCAGCCATTTGACACGGTGATGGAAAAATCTGGAGTGAAAACAAGGTCTTCAGGACAGACAGTGCTATCTGACGATGCGCATATCTTGCTGGTTACAGATAGCTCCTCAGAGGAGGATTTAGAGACAGATGACCAGTCCTATTTCCCCTGAGGTGTATGCTCCAACTTGGCAGGGTTATATTGCTCATATTGTGCATATGGTCTCTTGCATTGCTATGTCATTTCCTTAGTTTAGACATGCTTTGTGTGAATGCCACTTGTTTAGTGTCTAACAACCATATATGTGAACTTTGCAATGTCATCTTGTTGCAAGGTATTATATATGTCAATTATGCAATGACATCTTGTTGCAAGGCATTATATATGTGAGTTATGCAATGCCATGTTGTTTAGCCAAGCATCATATATGTGAATTATGTCATGCCATCCTTTTTGTATTACGTATTCCATTTGTCGACAATGTTAGTATATTCAACTACTCTTCCTGTGCATCAGCCATTTGAATCGGTGATGGAAAACTCTGGAGTGAAAACAAGGTCTTCAGAGTCGATAATGCTACCTGCTCAAGTAGACATCTTGCTGGTTACGGATAGCTCCTCAGAGGAGGATTCAGAGACAGATGACTAGTTCACTGTACTTACATAATTCAGATACATGTTGTCTATGTAAACATCATGGCATATGATGTTTACATAGATAGCATGTATCTGAATTTTGGCATGCCAACCCATTTTCTAAAGACATAATATGGTTTTATTATCTCATCCTATTTACATAGTCGTCATATTTTGAATTATGTCGTTTATTCGCGAATTATATCATGCCATCATGTTTCCATGGACGACATATTTGTGAATTATGGCATGCCAACCACTTTAATAGACACATCATATAGTTATGTCATGTCATCCTGTTTACATAGTCATCATATTTTGAAGTATGTCATTCTATCATGTTTAGTTAGCCATCATATATGTGAAATTGTGTCATGCTATCTTGTTTAATTAGCCATCATATATATATATATATGAAATTATGCCATGCTATCATGTTTGGTTAGACAACATAAATGTGAATTATTTCATGCCCTATTTTCTTCTGTACTATCCATTGCACCTGTCCATCATACAATGTGTGTACATTCAATTATGTTTCTTGTTTATCAACCATTTGAATTGGAGGGGTGATAGCAGTATCTATGGGAGTAAAAACATGCTCTTCAAAAAAGATCGTGCTACCCGTCGATGCAGATAAAACCATGATCTCCATCGTATCTATAATTTTTGATTGTTCCATGCCAATATTATTCAACTTTCATATACTTTTGGAAACTTTTAATACTAATTTTGGGACTAACATATTGATCCAGTGCCCAGTGCCAGTTCTTGTGTGTTGCATGTTTTATGTTTCGCATAAACCCCATATCAAACGGTGTCCAAACAGGATAAAAATGGAAGGAGAATATTTTTGGAATATTTATGATTTTTGGGAACAAAAATAAACGCGAGACGGTGCCCGAGGGGGCCACGAGGTAGGGGGCGCCCCTGACCCTCGTGGGCAACCTGTAAGGCAGTTGCTGCTCTTCTTTTGCCGCGAGAAAGCTAATTTCTGGAAAAAAATCATGGTGAAGGTTTCAATGCAATCTGAGTTACGGATCTCCGGATATATAAGAAACGGTGAAAGGGCAGAATCAGGGAATGCAGAAATAGAGAGAGACAGAGAGACAGATCCAATCTCGGAGGGGCTCTCGCCCCTCCCACACCATGGGAGCCAAGGACCAGAGGGGAAACCCTTCTCCCATCTAGGGAGAAGGTCAAGTGAAAGTGCTAGTTATCGACTAGAGGGGGGTGAATAGGCGATTTTTATGAAAGTCTTCAAAACATGGAAGTTTCAAAGACAAACAATATAAACAACCTAATTGATATGCAGCGGAAGATAAACTACAACAAGCAAGCCATAATCAAGTATGCAATAGCATTAACGTTCGAAGATTAATAGCAGCTAGGTAGTAGGATCAGGATGGAAGATAGTATGAAGCCAATCAACAATAGTAGTCAAGCAATGAAGTCAATCAGATAGGACGATAAGCAATGACTTCACGAAGACAAACTCAAGTAAAGGAGGGAAGAGATAGAACCAGTTGCTTGTTGAAGACACAGGATTTGTTGGACCAGTTCCAGTTGCTGTGACAACTGTACGTCTGGTTAGGGAGGCTGAGATTCAACTCAGAAGACCGTGACTTCACCTTATTCCCCTAGAGCTAAGGACACCCAGTCCTCGCCCAATCACTCTGGTAAGTCTTCAAGGTAGACTTCCAAACCTTCAAAGACTTCGTTCACCCGGCAATCCACAATGACTCTTGGATGCTCAGAACGAGACGCCTAACCGGCTGGAGGATACACAGTCCTCAAGTGTAATAAGTCTTCAGGTCACACAGACAGAAAAACTTCAGTGATGCCTAACACTCTTTGGCTCTGGGTGTTTGGGCTTTGTCCTCGCAAGGATTTCTCTCTCTCAAATGCTTCGAGGTGGGTTGCTATCAAATGACAAAAGCCGTATCTTAACTCTGAGCAGCCACCAATTTATGGTGTAGGGGGTGGGCTATTTATAGCCACTAGGCAACTTGACCTGATTTGTCCGAAATGACCCTAGGTCACTAAGGAACTGACACGTGTTCCAATGGTCAGATTTCAAACACACACGTCAACTTTACTTGGGCTACAAGTAAAGCTGACTCATCCAACTCTGGATAAGATTTGCTCTCATTGTCTTCGCTCGAAGACATAGGATTTGGGTTGAGCATCACTTCAGTCACTCTGACTTAGTTCACTTGGACCCCACTTAACAGTACGGTGGTTCCTATGACTCAACAAAGAAGAAAAGGAAACAACGAAACCACACAGTCTTCGCGCTTCATAGTCTTCACACAATGTCTTCTCATGTCATAGACTTCAATATGAATATCTTCTCATACCACCATTGTCTTCAATGTCTTCATACATTTTTAGGGGTCATCTCCGGTAGGAAAACCGAATCAATGAGGGACACTACCTGCGTTATCCTACAATTCTCACAAATGCATTAGTCCCTCAACCAAATTTGTCGTCAATACTCCAAAACCAACTAGGGGTGGCACTAGATGCACTTACAATCTCCCCCTTTTTGGTGATTGATGACAAACTGGTTGAAGTTTTCAACGGGGGTAAAGTATGTGAAATTGTAAAGAATAGGAATTTGTCTTCATAAGTAGCAAGGGCTCCCCCTGAAGATGTGGATATAAATAATTTTGCTTTTGGAATGCAAATGCACATGGCAGGTTGTACTTGTGGAGATCCACTTCAACTTATGAAGATAATTCATCATGCATGAAATGATATAGCATATAGGATGACATGCATAATGAAAGATGGACGTCTGCAGGATGATTTAAGTGCGGAAGTTATCATCGCACGAGAAAATGCAAATAAGTAGCAGACGACCATCAAGTTTAAGTGTTACAACTCACAGAACCAAATGTTTCAAAACGCAAGAGTTGTAAGCACGAGGCAAAATATAATGCAACCGCCCATATGAACCCGCTTGAAGACTATCAACTCATACGCTTCTCCCCCTTTTGTCAGAAATGACCAAAAAGGTTTGAAGACATAGACCATCTACTTGTCTTCTTGATGAGTAGGTGAAGCAGCAGGGTTGTTGTTGTTGGGTGGCGGTGCAGATGAACTTGGTGCAGTGTCGATGCGCGCAGTAGTGGTAGGAGGTGGCGAAGTAGCATCATCTTCATCATTGATCACTCTGGCATTTACCGTAGCTGCGGAGAAGGAATATTCAGAGTCTTCAAGAGATGGAGTTCTTCGTAAGACAGCATTCCGTGGAGGAGTGGAGTCAAACTGAAATCTTTCATTGCAGCCATCCTCTTGAAGATCTGCTTCAGCACTAAGCAGGGTCAAACTCTTCCATGACCGCCGGCACATTTCGTGAGCAACAAAGGCATTCTTGGTGGCAAGGTTGTGAATGCGATTGACATCCACTAAGGTGCTTTGCATCTATCTCTTGAGCCAGAAATGATGCTTATCCTGTTTCTGATGAAGGGCCACAAGAAGTTCTCGGTCATTGAGAACACGAGAACGCTTGCGAGGCCTTTGTGCAATGGTGCTTTCAGTGGCTTCAGTAGGTGCTCTATGAGGCAGACGAGTATTTCCAGCCAATGGATAGATTCGTGTAGCTGCTTGAACACCTTTAATGGGTTGAGTGAAGCTTTGGTGCTCGGCATTTTGAAGACAAAGAGGCTTCTTGGCAGGGTCAGGATATATAGCTTCAACTGACATATCAACCTTAGGTAGAAAAATCACATGATTGCGAGCAGAAGGTTGATAGTTGATAGTAGAGTGTCGCTTTATGAGGCGCATGACCCATGGAGCATAAAACTTCCGACCATAGAGATCAGAGCCAGAGGCAGCCAGTTGTCTGATGAAGAAATCTTGTGCATTGAAGCTGATGCCATTGTAAATGTAGAAGACCAAAGTCTTCATAGCTCCTTCAAGCTTTGCCGCTGATGAATGTCCTTTGATAGGCCATAGAGTCCGCCTGATGATGTGATATATGGTGCGTGGCAGATACTCAAGTTCTTCAACAAAGAACTCTGTTGGATATTCAGCATCACGGGGCAACGGCTTCATCATGCTCAGCATCTCACTCATATTGGGTTCAGGCCTATGAAAAATGCTTTCCAGGGCATTCCGATGATGTTGACAGCCAGGTTCATAGAGTTCTCCGGGAGTGGATAGGCCTGTAAGCTCAATGATATCCATAGCTTTAGCTTCATGATGAACGTTTCCATTCATCCAGTCGAGAACCCAAGTCTTCGTATCTCTGTTGTAGCCGCGAATGTGTAGTGTGGCATAGAATTGAAGCAGTAGTTCTTCATTCCAGTGTTCTTTACCTGTGACAAAACTGAGCAGCCCAGCATCACGAAAGCAGTCAAATGCTTCTTCTAAGCAGGCGAGTCCAGTAATGGCTTCAGTGTCGAGGCGCATATGAGGGAAGATGCGCCCTTGATCATATAGAACACAGGAGTAATAGCTTCGCTACTGATGGCTCCAGAACCGATCTGACACAATTCTTGGCTTCATGTAGGGGTTCTTCGAGCTATCAAAGAATGTGTTGTGGCTCTTGAAGCCATTAGCATTGAAGGACCCTGGTGACTGTGCAGTACCTGGAAACCTTGGCAGTCTTGGCTTGGGCTTCTGGACTTGAGGCCTATGCTCAACATGATAGTCAAATTGAGGACCAGAGACATTAGGTGGAGGGACCAGAACGGGCCATCTGACTGTTGTTAGCTCTCCATGGTTATATGCTTGCTCAATTGTGTAGGGCCTTGGGGTGGAACAGGAGCGGTGGCAGCAACTGAGGCTTCAGGCTGCACAGAAGGTTCTTCTGGAGCAGTTGCCTCACCAGCTTCAGGTACAGTGGCCGCATTAGCTTCAGGCACACTAGTTGTTGCAAGCTCCACATTAGCTTCAGCCATGACAATGTCATCAGCTTCATTGTTGTTGGTGGTGGCAGCTTCAACATTTTCAACCTCCACTTGAGGAGCTGGAGGGTCAGGCATGGACACGTTCACTTCATGAACTATTTCTTCTTGAATGGGGGGAGTAGAGATACGTTCTTCTTGACGCACTTCATCGGCTGATGCAGCCGGATTGTCTTCAGCAGCTGGTGCTTCAGACGTAGAGACATTCACAGCAGGAGTGGCTTCAGAAAACACTTGACGTGCAACAGGTTGATGATGCACTTCTCCTTCTGGAACGCTCGGAAGAGGAGCTTGAGGCCTAGGTCCTTTGCGAAGCCTTTGAAGTACAGGTGACGCTTTTGGAGATGGAGTGGGCAGGCCCTCATCCTCTTCAGCTTGTACGGTTGTTGTGACTTGTTGTTGTTGGGGAGTGTTGGGGGAGTCTTGTTCTTGCGGGCGATCAGCCCATGAATCATCCTGTGCAATTGGCGTCAGAGGACGACCAATGCTGATGAGTTCGCTGTTCGTATGAACAGGCGATGATACCACATTGTATTCGAGCTGAGGAAGAACTTCATCATCTTCAACATTGTCATGATGACCAATGTCTTCAGCAGCGGTGGGTTCAGCTTCTGGTATATCTTCTGCTTCAGGAGCCTCTGTGAAAGCAGGCTCATGAACAGTCATGTGAAGTTCTTGAGATGTAGATGCAGGATGAATCACTGAGATGTGTTTAACAAAGAGGGGCTCTATGGGAGCAGCCCGATTCTTCTTGGTCTTGCGCTTCTTCTTGGAGGGAGCGGCATCAGAGGCTTCGGTATTCTTCCTCTTTCTGGCTTCTGCCTCTGCAGCCCTCGTCTTCTTCTATTCTGAAGCGGTTGTGGTGACCTTCAGCTTCGAGCCAGTCATGCTACTTGGGAAGATAATACGTGGAGCTTCTTGACTTGAAGGTGCAGGCTGATCAGCAGGGAGCTTCTTCTTTTTCTTTGCTGACATCCTGGGGTCAATGCCAGGACGGCCAAGTGACTTGCACTTCTCAGCCTCATTGTAGACAAGCACACACTTATTAGCCAAACTCTTCATGCGCTCACGAGAGCCTTGAGCTTCTTGGCGCTTCTTCAGAAAAGCTTCTTTAAGCTCATGCAACATGACCTTAAAGTTTCTAACGTCTTGAACACTTAGCTTGGCCATATGCTTCTTGAATTGAGCCTTTTCATAATCAATCTTGTGCTTGAGCTCAACGATTCGCTGAGCGAGAGCCAGCTCAGAAGCAATGGCGCCATTGAAAGAGACACTGAGGCCAATTGGAAGCTGTAAATCTTCAAAGTTGACATTTGGGGTGTCGAACCACTCATCAATGAAATTGTGGATGATGGCCACATCAAAGAGAGGCAAATTGCTGAAGATTTTTGCTTCTTCCTTGCTCTTTATCAGCTGCTCAAGAGGATCATCCGCAAGATCATCATCGCTTGATAGATCAATGGGTTCTTCACGCAGAATAGCAGCAGGAGTCAGAGCTTGATCAGCACGCCTGACAAGTTGCTTTTTCTTCTCCGTCCTCTTGGAGATACGAGATTGATCTTCAGACTGCACACTGGCTTCAGGAGGTGCAGTGGCCAATGGCTTCACGCGAGAAGCTTTTGGTGGTGCGGCTGATGATGAAGCCTTAACCTTCTTTGGCTTCTTCGGCCTTGGAGTAGGAGCTGGGGCTTCATCCGTTTCAGCATCACTGTTGGGATGATCCATTTTGGCACCATGAACCAAGATGTAGGAGATGAGACCATCAAGGTTTGCAAAGGGGCCAATTCTATTCTCTTCAGCTTCTCGTGTCCCATCCTCACGGGGAGCAGAGGGACCAGGATTGAAGTCCAAACCCCATGACTTCTTGTTCTCCTTTGCCGAAGCCACAACAAACTGGAAGTTGCGCTTGAAGAGATTGTCGTCGCGACACCAGAGTAATGATGATGGGTCGGCTTCTTCAGGCTGTGGTCCACGGACCATGCAAGGATAGAATTTTTGCTCAATGGCTTCAGCCCTGTTCTTGGGGGGAAGGCCTCGATAGAGAATATCACCCCAAGGACTCTTGATAGCATTCTTCTCTGCATACTCCTTGGTGACGAACTTGTACTTGTACCACTGTTCTGCCCAATAGCATCGAATCCATTGGATTCGAGTCTTGTGCTGATTGTAGTCTTCTTCAGGATCTGTTTTATATATTTCTGCCAGATCATCAGGCAGATCCCTAGAAGTTCCCCCACGACACTGTCTGCCACCCTTCCTGACTGATTTTTCTGCAGCCATGAACTTCAAGCGGAATGGCTTCAATATGTTCAGAGGCTTCAGAGATTTACGCTTGCTGGTCAAGCAGGAACTGGCTTCAGGAGAATTGATATGATGATGTAAGTATTCTGCAAACGAATGCAGACTATGAGAACCAAGGGATTCTCCCACGGACATGTACCTGTGACAGCATTAGAGATGCGAGGGAAGGGGAAGAGGTCATATGCATTCTCAGAAGATTTTGAAGATAAATCAGTTTGAAGACATTGACCTCATGATGCGAAGACATTCACTTATATGTGGTGAGTTGGTTCCAGATTTGTACCAATCCGTGAATAAGTACAAGTGAGGAATCAAACTAGATAGGAAATCTAAGTGAATAGACTAGGCATTATGAGTTGTAGATAGAATAGATCTAACATTGAGTAGGCAGAAACCACTTTCGGTAAGTAGGATGAATCTATGAAGATCAAAAAGGTGGTAAAAATAGAGTTATAATTACCGCACGAAGAACTGCTAGATGGGAAGAATAGGAGACCGAGCAGTTCAGCCCACCGTGCCCTAACTTGGCGACGGAGGACACCTACGGCGACGGCGGAGAGGACGATGTCCGCGGCCGGCGTGAGGACGGCGTCGGAGAAGTCGCGGCAGCTAAGCGCTTCGTCGCCGGCGTCGTCGCAAGCTAGCGGTGGAGCTAGGGTTTTGATGGAGGTGGAGAGGTGGAAGAAGGATTTCTTTACTGCAGGGGACACATATTTATAAGTAGGTGTGCAGCACAGCGCAATTACGCAGGTGCCCCTGTCTGTTCACATCCGTGGGGTACGTGGCAAGCATGCAACACATTTAGAATTGTCCCACATTCCCACGCCCACCAAGTATGTCGGATGTTCGTTCCGGCTTCTCCGGATATCGACAATTAAGATGATTCATTTAAATAGGACTTGATGTTTTGTCTCTGTGTCTTCTTCTGACAAGGAAGCAGAGAAGACATTCAACAGTTTCAATAGAATGCATATGATTTGGACACATAGAGTTTGAGATAGTAAGCATTGAGAGATTAGGGTCCGATCACATTAACTTAGTTCAAAAGTTTCAACTTCAAGACATAGCTATAAGTGAATGCTGTAGAGGACAGAACGCTAGTATATATATATGCAATCAACTCACGAAGATAAATTGAAACTGAAGACAAACCAAATGCGAAATCTTTGCAAAATAACGCCATGAGTGAAACACTTCAAACAAAGAAATTTGGTGGTGGCGTTACCCACCGTATAGGAAGTATTAGACCCAGACACGGCGCACAATTATCGTGGCGCTCCGAAGTCAAATTCCATGTTAATGTATTCACACTCAGAGTGTAAATCTTCATTGATTGAAGATATACATTACTTTGTGTGTTGCACATCTAAGTCATCAACATGCATAAGTGTTAGGATGTGTGCCTGATCACAGGACATTCAAGGATTCCAAGATATTTAGCTCACACGTAACTGGCAAAACCTTTTCTCATCCAAGGGCTTTGTGAAGATATCTGCCAGTTACTCTTCAGTGTTGACGTGCATGATATCTATATCTTTCTTCATAACATGATCTCTGAAAAAATGATGACGAATTTCAATGTGCTTTGTCTTCGAGTGCTGGACTGGATTGTTGGCAATCTTGATGGCACTTTCATTGTCGCAGAAGAGAGGGACTTGCTTCAGATCGATGCCATAGTCCTTGAGAGTTTGCTTCATCCACAGAAGCTGAGCACAACAAGATCCAGCAGCAATGTATTCAGATTCAGCAGTTGAGAGTGATACACAGTTCTGCTTCTTTGAAGACCAACAGACAAGTGATCGACCAAGAAAATGACATGTGCCTGATGTTGACTTGCGATCCACCTTGTCACCAGCATAATCAGCATCCGAGAATCCAACCAGATCAAACCTTGAGCCCTTTGGATACCATAATCCGAGTGTTGGGGTGTAAGCCAAATATCGAAGAATTCGCTTCACAGCTAGGTGATGCGATTCCTTTGGTGCCGCTTGGAATCGAGCACACATGCAAACACTAAGCATAATATCTGTCCTAGATGCACATAGGTAAAGTAAAGAACCAATCATGGAGCGGTATACCTTTTGATCAAACTCTTTACCATTGTTGCCGGGACCAAGATGATGTTTGGCTGGCATTGGCGTCGTGTAGCCTTTGCAATCTTGCATGCCGAACTTCTTCAGGCAATCTTTGAGATATTTTTCTTGAGATATGAAGATGCCATTTCGTTGCTGACGAATTTGAAGACCAAGGAAAAACTTCAGCTCACCCATCATGGACATCTGATATTGCTCTTGCATCATGAATCCAAACTCATCACTGTACTTCCGGTTGGTGCAGCCGAAGATTATGTCATCAACATATATTTGGCACACAAACAGTTCACCATCATATGTCTTTGTGAAGAGAGTGGGATCGAGGGATCCAGGTTTGAAGCCTTTGCTCTTCAGAAAGTCTTTGATTGTATCATACCAGGCACGAGGAGCTTGTTTGAGGCCATACAGTGCTTTGTTCAGTTTGTACACCATATCAGGATGTTTTGGATCTTCAAAGCCAGGTGGTTGTGCAACATACACCTCTTCTTCAATCTTGCCATTGAGAAATGCACTCTTTACATCCATTTGATATAGCAAGATGTTGTGGTGATTTGCATAGGCTAGAAGTATGTGAATGGCTTCAAGCCTAGCAACAGGAGCAAATGTTTCATCGAAGTCAATTCCTTCAACTTGAGTGTATCCTTGAGCCACAAGACGTGCTCTGTTTCTGACGACTTGACCATGCTCATCTTGCTTGTTTCGATATATCCATTTTGTTCCTATAATGTTATGCTTGCGAGGGTCAGGCCGCTTGACAAGTTCCCAAACATTATTCAGCTTGAACTATTGAAGTTCTTCTTGCATGGCTTGAATCCATTCAGGTTCCATAAAAGCTTCAGCAACTTTCTTGGGTTCAGATATTGATACAAATGAAAAATGCCCACAGAAATTTGCTAGCTGTGTTGCCCTTGATCGAGTAAGCGGACCAGGCGCATTGATGCTATCAATTATCTTCTCGATTTGTACTTCATTTGCAACACGCGGATGAACTGGACGAAGGCCTTGCTCATGTTGATCATTGTCATCATTGGGAGGATTGTCTTCGGACTGAGCATTGTCTTCAGGTTGGTTTGGTGCAGAGATCATAAGTTCCTCTTCAGGATGTGCTTCAGAGGGCACGATTTCACCAGTTCCCATTAGCTTGATAGATTCACAGGAAGGAGCTTCATCAAGTGTGCTTGGCAGGAGCTCTCGTTGTGAACCATTGGTTTCATCAAATCGCACATCCACTGTTGCAACGATTTTGTAGTGGAAGAGGTTGAAGACTCCGTAAGAGTGTGAATCCTTTCCATAGCCAAGCATGAAGCCTTCGTGAGCTTTGGGTTCAAATTTTGACTTGTGATGGGGATCCTTGATCCAACATCTAGCACCAAACACTCTGAAGTAGCTGACATTTGTCTTCTTGCCAGTGAGGAGCTCATAGGATGTTTTGCCCAGAAGCTTGTGGATGTAGACACGGTTGATGATGTGACAAGCTGTATCAATGGCTTCAGGCCAGAACTTTCTTGGTGTCTTGTACTCATCAAGCATTGTGCGAGCCATCTCAATAAGGGTTCTGTTTTTGCGCTCAACAATGCCATTTTGCTGTGGTGTGTATGGAGCAGAAAATTCATGAGTGATTCCCATTGTATCCAGATAAAGATCAAGGCATGTGTTCTTGAATTCAGTGCCGTTATCACTTCTGATATGCTTGATCTTGACGCCATAGTTGTTCATTGCTCGATTGGCGAATCGTCTGAAGACATCTTGTACTTCAGTCTTGTAGAGTATTATATGCACCCATGTGTATCTTGAGTAGTCATCAACAATGACGAAGCCATAGAGACACGCCGTTGTTGTGAGGGTGGAGTAGTGAGTACGGCCAAATAAGTCCATGTGCAACAACTCAAAGGGTTGAGATGTCGTCATGATTGTCTTCGAAGGATGCTTGGCCCTTGTCATCTTTCCAGCTTCGCAGGCACCACACAGATGATCTTTCTTGAACTTGACACCTTCGATGCCTATGACATGCTTCTTCTTGACGAGAGTGTGCAAGTTCCTCATGCCTGCATGCCCCAGCCTTCGATGCCAGAGCCAGCACTCTGAAGCTTTTGCAAGAAGACATACGGCAAGTTTTGGACCTGCTAAGAAATCTACCATGTATAGATCACCTTTCCTATACCCTTCAAAGACTAGAGATTTGTTAGATTCCATTAGTACAAGGCAACGATATTTTCCAAATATCACAATCATGTTTAAGTCACAAAGCATTGAGACAGACATTAAGTTGAATCCAAGGGATTCAACAAGCATCACTTTATCCATCTGTTGATCCTTTGAGATTGCAACTCTACCCAGAACCAATACTTTGCCTTTACCAGTGTCAGCAAATGTGATTTGACTCTTGTCGGATGGACGTAATGTTGAGTCTATGAGAAGACTTTGATCACCAGTCATATGATTAGTGCATCCGCTGTCAATAATCCATTCTGAAGCTTTTGGTCTACCCTACAGTTAGAGGAATAGGCTTCACAATGTATGTTGTGAAGCATAAGCATTTGATACGCACTTGGATTATCACAGCATAGATGAAAGTTAGCACACAGTATGACAGGTAAGCGATTCATATGTGGAATACATAGTAAGTCATTTTATCATGCGTCCCTTTATGTTTTAGATCCCCAGCAATTATATCGGACGCCATTGATTGCTGGCTGGAGACCATTTTCTGCAAAAGAGAGTTAGTTCTTCTTCACCACCCACATCTTTAGGGGTGGCTTAGAAGCAATGAGTCTAAGTGCAGCATCTGAGAATTTCGGCTTTGAAGCCCTAGCAAATAGCCTTGCAGGTGATGAATGATACTCATATGAATAAGCAGAAAAGTTCTTAGTATTATGAACATAGCGGTTTGAAGACACACGCTCATATTCATAAGTTTTAGTATGATTTCCCTGCAAAACATTGGCATTAGGGTGACTCGGGTGAGTCCTGTTTCCGTATGAAGCCGTTGGACCATGTGATGCCTTTGGTCCGGGATTTTTCTTCTTCACAGGTGGTGTCATGACAACATTCACCGGAAGATTTTCTAGATAACTTTTGGGAATCCAGATCTTCTTCATTGGCGATCCATTCCTGCAGTTAGTACCAATAAACCTGGCAAACACCTCACCATTCTGATTTTTGAACAGTTTATAGTTTGCATCAAAGGATTCATCAATGATAATAGGATTAGCACAGGTAAAGCCAGATAAAGTAGATGGATCCACTGACGGTTCCTTTGCAGCAACCCATGTGGTTTTGGGACACTGCTCAGGCTTCCAGTAGGAGTCATTAGCATTCATTTTCCTCTCGAACCCAACACCCTCTTTCCTAGGGTTTCAGTTCAGAATCTGCTTTTTGAGGACATCACAGAGTGTCTGATGTCCCTTCAAACTTTTGTACATCCCTATTTCAAGCAATGTCTTCAACCTAGCATTTTCATCAGCAATAGCAGTGGTATCCTCCGCAGAGGGGTTAGTTACCACTTCTGTTGTTGAAGACAGAGCAACAGTAGCAGCAGTGGAAGATTCAGCAACAGAGGCAGCGTTATCATGCTCAATGCATTTCAAGCAAGGTGGTTCAAATCCTTCCTGAGCGGAACTGATCTGTTGAGCGCAAAGTGACACATTTTCCTTTTGAAGATCTTCATGAGCCGCTTTCAACTTGTCAAGGTCTTGCTTCCTTTGAAGATAATCATAGGAGAGCTTTTGATTAGAGGTTGAGAGCGTCTCATGAAGATTTTCAAGTTCTTGATACTTAGCATGAAGATTTTTTATGTATTCAACTAAAGATTGTGTAGGTGGCATTTCCGCGTCCAACAGGTCATCGCTTTTGTCTAACAGTTTTTGAGTATATTCCATAGCCTTTTGTTGTTCAGTAGCAATTTTAGCAAGTGTTTTGTAGCTGGGTTTGGATTCACAATCAGAGTCATCTTCACTTGATGTTTGAAAGTAAGCATCGCGTGATTTTACCTTGGCACCGCGTGCCATGAAGCAGTAGGTGGGGGCAAGATCGTCTTTGTCTTCGTCAACGTTGGTGTGGGAGTCATTGTCTTTAGTGTTGAAGATGGACTTTGCGACGTAGGCTGTGGCCAGAGCCAAACTTGCAACACCAGAGTCGGACTCAGCTTCAGATTCCACCTCTGCCTCCTCAGAAGCAGACTCCTCCTCTGAATCCATTTCCTTGCCAACAAAAGCACGAGCCTTGCCAAATTAGCTCTTCTTGTGAGATGAAGACCTTGATGAGGACTTGGAAGAAGACTTCAAAGATTTCTTCTTCTTCTTGTCATCGGAGTCATATTCCTTGCTCTTCTTCTTCTTCTTCTCGTTGTCCCACTGAGGACACTCAGAGATGTAGTGCCCAGGCTTCTTACACTTGTGACATGTTCTCTTCTTGTTGTCTTGAGTGGAAGCTTCATCATTTCTTGAACTGGATCGTGAAGACTTTTTGAAGCCCTTCTTCTTGGTGAATTTCTGGAACTTCTTCACAAGCATAGCAAGCTCCCTTCCAATGTCTTCAGGATCGTCAGAACCGCAGTCAGATTCTTCTTCTTCAGATGAGAAAACAACTTTTGCCTTCAAAGCACGAGTTCGGCCATAGTTGGGGCCATAGATATCTCTTTTCTCAGAAAGCTGGAACTCATGTGTGTTGAGCCTCTCAAGTATATCAGATGGATCGAGTGTCTTGAAGTCAGGGTGTTCTTGTATCATGAGGGAAAGGGTGTCAAAGGAGGTGTCAAGTGATCTCAGCAGTGTCTTGACAATTTCATGTTTGGTGATCTCAGTGGCGCCGAGAGCCTGAAGCTCATTTGTGATGTTACTGAGGCGATCAAGCGTGTGCTGGACATTTTCATTGTCGTTTCTCTTGAAGCGGTTGAAGAGATTGCGAAGAACACTGATTCTCTGGTCTCTCTGAGTAGATACGCCTGCATTGACCTTGGATAGCTAGTCCCAGACTAACTTTGACGTTTCCAGAGCACTCACACAGCCATAATCTCCTTTGGTCAGATGACCACAGATGATGTTCTTTGCAGTCGAGTCCAATTGAATGAACTTCTTGACATCAGCAGGGGTGACACCTTCACCAGTCTTTGGAACACCGTTCTTGACGACATACCAGAGGTCGACATCAATAGCTTCAAGATGCATGCGCATCTTATTCTTCCAGTAGGGATATTCTGTTCCATCGAACACGGGGCAAGCAGCGGAGACTTTGATTATCCCTGCAGTTGACATAGCTAAACTCCAGGTGGTTAAACCGAATCACACAGAACAAGGGAGTACCTTGCTCTGATAGCAATTGAAAGTGCTAGTTATCGACTAGAGGGGGGGTGAATAGGCGATTTTTATGAAAGTCTTCAACACATGGATGTTTCGAAGACAAACAATATAAACAACCTAATTGAAATGCAGCGGAAGATAAACTACAACAAGCAAGCCATAATCAAGTATGCAATAGCATTAATGTTCGAAGATTAATAGCAGCTAGGTAGTAGGATCAGGATGGAAGATAGTATGAAGCCAATCAACAATAGTAGTCAAGCAATGATGTCAATCAGATAGGACGATAAGCAATGACTTCACGAAGACAAACTCAAGTAAAGGAGGGAAGAGATAGAACCAGTTGCTTGTTGAAGACACATGATTTGTTGGACCAGTTCCAGTTGCTGTGACAACTGTACGTCTGGTTAGGGAGGCTAAGATTCAACTCAGAAGATCGTGTCTTCACCTTATTCCCCTTGAGCTAAGGACATCCAGTCCTCGCCCAATCACTCTGGTAAGTCTTCAAGGTAGACTTCCAAACCTTCACAGACTCTGTTCACCCGGCAATCCACAATGACTCTTGGATGCTCAGAACGAGACGCCTAACCGGCTAGAGGATACACAGTCCTCAAGTGTAATAAGTCTTCAGGTCACACAGACAGAAAGACTTCAGTGATGCCTAACACTCTTTGGCTCTGGGTGTTTGGGCTTTTTCTTCGCAAGGATTTCTCTCTCTCAAATGCTTCGAGGTGGGTTGCTCTCAAACGACAAAAGCCGTATCTTAACTCTGAGCAGCCACCAATTTATGGTGTAGGGGGTGGGCTATTTATAGCCACTAGGCAACCCGACCTGATTTGTCCGAAATGACCCTGGGTCACTAAGGAACTGACACGTGTTCCAACGGTCAGATTTCAAACACACACGACAACTTTACTTGGGCTACATTTTTAGGGGGTCATCTCCGGTAGGAAAACCGAATCAATGAGGGACACTACCTGCGTTATCGTGCAATTCTCACAAACGCATTAGTCCCTCAACCAACTTTGTCATCAATACTCCAAAACCAACTAGGGGTGGCACTAGATGCACTTACATCAAGGAAGAAGAAGAAGAAGAACGGGGGCTCTCTCCCCCTCTCTCCCGGTGGCACCGGAACGCCGCCGGGGCCATCATCATCACCGCAATCTACACCAACACCTCCGCCATCTTCACCAACATCTCCACCACCTTCCCCCATCTATATTCAGCGGTCCACTCTCCTACAACCCCCTGTACCCTCTATTTGAACATGGTGCTTTATGCTTCATATTATTATCCAATGATTTGTTGCGATCCTATGATGTCTGAGTAGATTTTTGTTGTCATATCGATAATTGGCGAATTGCTATGATTGATTTAATTTGCTTGTGGTTATGTTGTTGTCCTATGGTGCTCTCCATGTTGCGCAAGTGTGAGGGATCCCTGTTTTAGGGTTTGCAGTATCTTCGTGGTTTCCTTATTGTCTGCATTGCGTGAGTGACTGAAACACAAACACGGATAAGTGGGTCATGGCGTATGGGAATAAAGAGGACTTGATATTTTAATGCTATGGTTGGGTTTTACCCTAATGATCTTTAGTAGTTGCGGATGCTTGCTAGAGTTCCAATCATAAGTGCATATGATCCAAGAAGAGAAAATATGGTAGCTTATGCCTCTTCCACATAAAACTTGCTATCGGTCTAGTAAACTAGTCAATTGCTTAGGGACAATTCCGCAACTCCTACCACCACTTTTTGACACTCGCTTTACTAACTTTATTGTTTCTTTATCTAAACATCCCCAAGTTTATATTTACGTGCTCTTTATATTCTTGCAAATCTATCCAGCAACACCTACAAAGTACTTCTAGTTTCATACTTGTTCTAGGTAAAGTGAACGCTAAGCGTGCGTAGAGTTGTATCGGTGGTCGATAGAACTTGAGGGAATATTTGTTCTACCTTTAGCTCCTTATTGGGTTCGACACTCTTACTTATCGAAAGAGGCTACAATTGATCCCCTATACTTGTGGGTTATCAAGACCTTTTTCTGGCACCGTTGCCGGGGAGTCATAGCGTGAGCATTCATTGTCATATTGCTTTGCATGATCGTAAGATAGCTAGCATGATGTTTTCATGGCTTGTCCGTTTTTTGATGTCATTGCTACGCTAGATCATTGCACACCCCGGTACACCGTCGGAGGCATTCATATAGAGTCATATCTTTGTTCTAGTATCGGGTTGTAATATTGAGCTGTAAGTAAATAAAGTATGATGATCATCATTATTAGAGCATTGTCCCATGTGAGGAAAGGATGATGGAAGCAATGATTCCCTCACAAGTTGGGATGAGTCTCTGGACTTTATGAAAAATAAAAGAGGCCAAAGAATCCCAAATAAAAAAAGAGGCCAAAGAAACCCACCAAAAAATAAAAAAATAAAATAAAATAAGAGAGAAAATAAAAAAATGAGAGAAAAAGAGAGAAGGGGCAATGTTACTCTCCTTTTACCACACTTGTGCTTCAGTGTAGCACCATGTTCTTCATATAGAGAGTCTCTTGAGTTATCACTTTCATATACTAGTGGGAATTTTCATTATAGAACTTGGCTTGTATATTCCGATGATGGGCTTCCTCAAATGCCTGAGGTCTTCATGAGCAAGCAAGTTGGATGCACACCCACTTAGTTTCAGTTTGAGCTTTCATACACTTATAGCTCTAGTGCATCCATTGCATGGCAATCCCTACTCCTCGCATTGACATCAATTGATGGGAATATCCATAGCCCATTTATTAGCCACGTCGATGTGAGATTTTCTCCCTTTTTTGTCTTCTCCACACAACCTCCACCATCATACTCTATTCCACCTGTAGTGCTATATCCATGGCTTGCGCTCATGTATTGCGTGAGGGTTGAAATGGCTGAAGCGCGTTAAAAAGAATGAACCAATTGCTTGGCTGACACCGGGATGAGCATGAGGGGTACCTTGTGTTAAGAAAAGGGAGCATACAAGACTATATGATTTTGTAGGGATAACGTTCTGAAGCATTGATATTTTGAAAGACATGATTGCTTGTTGGGATGCCCGAAGTATTACTGTTTTTATGTCAAATGATAGACTATTGCTTTGAATCACTCGTGTCTTAATATTCATGCCATGATTAGATATATGATCAAGATTATGCTAGGTAGCATTCCACATCAAAAATTATCTTTTTTATCATTTGCCTACTCGAAGACGAGAAGGAATTAAGCTTGGGGATGCTGATATTCATGCCAATATTATTCAACTTTCATATACTTTTGGCAACTTTTTATACTGTTTTTGGGACTAACATATTGATCCAGTGCCCAGTGCCTGTTCCTGTTTGTTGCATGTCTTATGTTTCACAAAAAACCCATATCAAACGGAGTCCAAACAAGATAAAAAGACAAAGAAAATTTTCAGAATATTTATGATTTTTGAGAATAAAAATCAACATGAGATGGTGCCCGAGGGGGCCATGAGGCAAGGGGCGCGCCCTAGGGGGGCAGGCGCACCACTGACCCTCGTGGGTACCCCGTAAGGCGGTTGCTGCTCTTCTTTTGCCGCAAGAAAGCTAACTTCTGAGAAAAAATCATGGCGAAGGTTTCAATCCAATCGGAGTTACGGGTCTCTGGATATATAAGAAACGGTGAAAGGGCAGAATCAGGGAATGCAGAAACAGAGAGAGACAGAGAGACAGATCCAATCTCGGAGGAGCTCTCACCCCTCCCGCGCCATGGGAGCCAAGGACCAGAGGGGAAACCCTTCTCCCATCTAGGTAGAAGGTGAAGTAAGAAGAAGAAGAAGGGGGCTCTCTCCGCCCTCTCTCCCGGTGGCGCCGGAACGCCGCCAGGGCCATCATCATCACCGCGATCTACACCAACATCTCCGCCATCTTCACCAACATCTCCATCACATTCCCCCATCTACATTCAGCGGTCCACTCTCTCGCAACCAGCTGTACCCTCTACTTGAACATGGTGCTTTATGCTTCATATTATTATCCAATGATGTGTGGCCATCCTATGATGTCTGAGTAGATTTTCGTTGTCCTATCGGTAATTGGTGAAGTGCTATGATTGGTTTTATTTGCTTGTGGTTATGTTGCTGTCCTATAGTGCTCTCCATGTCGCACAAGCGTGAGGGATCCCTGCTATAGGGTTTGCAGTATGTTCATGGTTTGCTTATTGTATGCGTTGCGTGAGTGACTGAAACACAAACACGGATAAGTGGGTCATGGCGTATGGGAATAAAGAGGACTTGATACTTTAATGCTATGGTTGGGTTTTACCTTAATGATCTTTAGTAGTTGCGGATGCTTGCTAGAGTTCGAATCATAAGTGCATATGATCCAAGAAGAGAAAGTATGTTAGCTTATGCTTCTCCCACATAAAACTTGCTATCGGTCTAGTAAAGTAGTCAATTGCTTAGGGACATATCCGCAACTCCTACCACCACTTTTCCACACTCGCTTTACTAACTTTATTGCTTCTTTATCTAAACAGCCCCTAGTTTATATTTACGTGCTCTCTATATTCTTGCAAACCTATCCAACAACACCTACAAAGTACTTCTAGTTTCATACTTGTTCTAGGTAAAGCGAACACTAAGCGTGCATAGAGTTGTATCGGTGGTCGATAGAACTTGAGGGAATATTTGTTCTTCCTTTAGCTTCTCGTTGGGTTCGACACTCTTACTTACCGAAAGAGGCTACAATTGATCCCCTATACTTGTGGGTTATCAAACCATGGTTGTACTTGCCCAAGAACCAGCCCCACCACACATAACCCAGACTCCCGCAGATTGTACCCATATCCAGTTGGACAGAGAACCAACTACACCCCTTCTAGCCCCAACCCTAGCAGATACTAACCTAGTTCCAGTGGGAACAACACTGTCTCCACCATAGAGCACCCAAACACGAGCAGTTAGTAAAGAAACTGCAGTGCCCGAAGCATGTCGACTACCACTGTGAACCCCAACTCAACGCTTAAAGCAAAGGAAGAATTGTTCTCAGGTCAGGTTCCATAGTTATGGTTCATACTCCTTTGCTCTTACATCACTGTATTTACTTATCCCAACTAATTTCAAATTTGAAGGATGCAATTGAAACTCCAATGGCGCAACAGGTATGTTTTAAACATGTTTCTATAATGTGTTTGTTGTTGTAACTTGCTCTATGTTGATTTCAGTTTCAATTGAATAAACAGTTATGTTCTCATGCCATGCACATTACAAGTGTTGTTAGTGTTGTGTAGTTTCCCACACTTATATTCTGTCTATGTTCCTTTGTCTTAAACAGATATGATTTGAACTGTCTCTATCTTAATTTGGCAACATAAACCAGAATGATATAGACCATATAGTGACCATACTACATAGATACATGTTTGTTTCATGTTGTTATCCTGTCGACCTTACTACTGAACTGGTTTACCAAAATGAGTTTCATATACAACATGGTAAACCTGTGATGTGTCTTCTTGTTTCTCTTTTAGAATGTGGACAAAATATTGGATAAGAATACCCCGTTATGCAATGGTGAAGGAAGTAATGCAGATAAGGTTCAAGATAGTGAGACATCCCTGTTGGTCTCCAAGAAAGCTGATAAAAACTATCTTAAAGACAGTGAGACAACCCCAAAGCCCATTCTTGATGTAGTGTTCGAGTTACTGGCCACTATTGGTGGAACCGGCTCTTCGATCTTGCTGCCGGAATCAGTTCGGCTTCTTGAGTCTCAACTTTAAGTTGAAAGAAATCGATCAGATGTGCTGCGATAGGAAGCCAAAGGACTAAGGAAGTTGCTGCAGAATTCAGACGCATACTTTCTGGTGCAATAGCAAATGCTAGAGGATTTAAGCGCCAAACAAGAGAAAGCTAATAAGCTTGCTAAGCGTCTTGACAGCATAGTGGATACCTAGGATATTGTTTCTTGAGCTCTTGTGAAGTGGTTTCAATGCTGGACTTGTTTTGCTGCGGCGTTTATCTGCACAGGTCGCCAACTTTGACAACCAGTTTATGTAATATGCTGCTTTGTTCCCCATATTTGCACTGGTGGCGAACTTTGATGCCTAATGGATGTAATATGTGTAATAGCCGTAATATCCTAGAATAACTTTCTTGCTTATTTATTTCCTCTTTGTCTTGTTTATTTGTTTGGTCGTAGTTAGTGCAGTTCTTTTTCCATGGTTTGTTAGTGGCTGCAGTAACCTATCTTTTAGAACTAGGCCACAATAACCATGGCAACATACGGATCATTGTCACCATGGTCCTGTTATTTGCTGTAGTGACCATGGGCCTCCTATGAGCCTTCTACGAGCCATAGAACCAATGTGCCTTCTACGGGTTGTATGCTCGATTGGCCAAACATGGGCCAATAACTGACCGCATTATGGGTCGTATACAAGCTAGAGTGAGAGTCGCCCATTCATGGGCCGACCATAAGGGTTGTTAATAGGCCCACGAGTATAACGGGCTTAATTCTTCGACAGGCATAACGGGTCATTAATGGTCTGTATGTGTTGAAGCTACGAAAATGGACCAATGGATTAAAAGGAGATAAATGGGCCGACTTGAACCACGGGCTGAATTTAGCCCACAAACAAAAAAGGCCAGTAACAGACCGTAAATAATCGAATGCTGCAAGACGTTATGGGCGATACATGGGCTAGAAGTTACATCGGACTAGAATCATATTGGACGGCCCAAATGAAGCTAGTGGGCCAAATTCGGAAAGGCCATAATGGGCCGTGAGTATCGGGCCTGAATGACCTATATGGGAGCAGGCCGTTAACAGGCTTTGGATGGGCCGACCCGTTAACATTTGACTAAGTCAAACGGGTTGGCCTTTTGACCTGAATGGGACACTGTTGGGTCGAGCCACATGTCGATGTATCATAGGCGCATCCCATCCATTGGCTGGATGAAATCTGTCCCAACGCTGAGCTGACACGTGTATCCTCCAGCGAATGAGAATTTTACACGTGGAAAATCCCCATTGCTCCTGGCTGTTAACGGGTTATCGGATCCAAACCGAAACCTGATAGCTTAACGGCGACCCGTTACGTGGATGCCACGTGTCGGTTACCCTTGACAAAAACACTTCCATGACGCCCCATTTTTCATCATGGAAGTGGACACTCCCGTGATGATAACTTTGGTATTGTCATGGAACACTTCTACGACAGCACATGTATGACAATCTTGATTCTGTCATAAAACTGTCATGGATGTACATGCATGACAAAAAACGTGACCTACTGTGACAAACACGTATCATCACGGAACTAGTTGTTTTCTGTAACGATATTGAACTAGGTATGATGATACCGACGATCGAATCTCGGGCAAGTAACATACCGATGACAAAGGGAACAACATATGTTGTTATGCAGTTTGACTGATAAAGATCTTCGTAGAATATGTAGGAGCCAATATGAGCATCTAGGTTCCGCTATTGGTTATTGACCAAAGATGTGTCTCGGTCATGTCTACATAGTTCTCGAACCCGTAGGGTCCGCACGCCTAACGTTCGATGACGATTTGTATTATGAGTTATGTGATTTGATGACCGAAGTTTGTTCGGAGTCACAGATGAGATCACGGACATGACGAGGAGTCTCGAAATGGTCGAGAGGTAAAGAACGATATATCGGACGGCTATATTTGGACATTGGAATGGTTCCAAGTGATTCGAGTATTTTTTGGGGTACTGGAGAGTTACGGGAATTCGCCAAGGGAAGTTAATGGGCCTTATTGGGCTTTAGTGGAGAGAGAGAAGAAGGTCCACGAGGTGGCACTAGCCTCCCTCCTACCCAAACTGAATTGGACAAGGGGTGGGGGCGCCCCCCCCCTTTCCTTCTCCCTCTCCCTCCTTTCCTTCTTTCCTACACCGAAAAGAAAAGGGAATCCTACTAGGACTTGCACTACAAAAAAATACACTTCCGTGATGATACGTGTTTGTCACAGTAGGTCACGTTTTTTGTCATGCATGTACATCCATGACGATTTTATGACAGAATCAAGATAGTCATACATGTGATGTCGTAGAAGTGTTCCATGACATTACCAAAATTATCATCACGGAAGTGTCCACTTCCATGACGATAAATCGGGCGTCACAGAAGTGCTTTCGTCAAGGGTGACCGACACGTGGCATCCACCGTAACGGAACGCCGTTAAGCTATCGGGTCGGGTTTTGGATCCGATAACCCGTTAACAGCCTCGACCAATGGGGATTTTCCACGTGTAAAATCATGATTGGCTGGAAGAAACACGTGTCGGTTCATCGTTGGGACAGATGTCATCCACTCATTGGACAGAAGGCGCCTATGATACGTCGACACATGGCACGGCCCAACAGAGGCCCATTCCTGTGAAAAGGCCGGCCCGTTTGACTTGGTCAAAAGGTGGCGGCCCTGCCCATGGAAAGCTTGTTCACGGCCTGTTCGCATATAGCCCATTTACAGCCCGCTAACCCAAGGCCCGTTATGCCCTATCCGAATTAGGCCCAGTAGCATCATCTGGGCCATCCAATATGATTCCAGCCCGTTTTCACTTATGGCTTGTATGGCCCATGACATCTTTCGGCCCATATGAGGCCCTTTGTAACTCTTGGCCTATTAACGGCCCGTGGTGAAACTGGCCTGTAATGAACAGTGTATCACTTTACACCCATTAACGGC
Organism: Triticum aestivum; assembly: GCF_018294505.1. NCBI lineage: Eukaryota > Viridiplantae > Streptophyta > Magnoliopsida > Poales > Poaceae > Triticum > Triticum aestivum. The sequence goes on along the minus strand of NC_057813.1, from coordinate 183,318,226 downwards.
CCGTGGTGAAACTGGCCCGTAATGAACAGTGTATCACCTTATACCCATTAACGGCCTGTTATTATGTTGGGCCGTTTCCAACCCATGTTATCTTTTGGCCTTCTCAGAGCCCATTTTTTCTTGGGCTCATTTCCAGCATTCGTTTACTTACAGCCCGTTACTGTCATTTTCTGCTTGTGGGCCAAATTCAGCCCGTGGTTACAGTCGGCCCATTTGTGGTCCGTTAATACGTTGGGTCGTTTTCATAGCGTCATCAAATACGTCCTATTAACCATGGCCCGTTATGGTCGGCCCATGAATGGACGATTCCAGCTCTAGCCCGTTTACGGCCATAATGCGGTTTGTTTGGCCCATGTTTGGCCAATCGATCATACGGACCGTATAAGGCCCATTGATGATACGGCCTGCAGAAGGCCCACTGTTTCTACGGCCCATAGGAGGCCCAGTGTCACTACAGTTAATATTAGCCCATGGTTATTGTGGCCTAGTTTTAAAAAATAGGTTATTGCAGCAACTAGCAAACCGCAGAAAAAGAACTACAATGACTACAAGCAAACAAATAAATAAGGCAACAAGGAAATAAATAAGCAAGCAACTAACGCTAGGCTATCACGGCTATTCCACATATTACATCCACTGGGCATCAAAGTTCGCCACCAGTGCAAATATAGGGAACAAAGCATCATATCATATACACTGGTTGTCAAAGTTGGCGACCGGCGCAAGTAAACACCGCAGCAAAACAAATCCAAAACTGAAACCACTTTAGAAGATCTCAAGAAACAATATCCTGGGTACCCATAATGCTGGCAAGATGCTTAGCAAGCTTATTAACTTTCTCTTGTTTGGCGCTTAAATCCTCCAGCGCTTGCTGTTGCACCAGGAAATATGCATCTGAATTCTGCAGGGACTTCCTAAGTCCTTCAACTTCCTGTCGCAGAACATATGATAGATGTCTTTCAACTTGAAGTTGAGACTCAAGAAGACGAACTGATTCAGGCAGCGAGTTCGAAGAGCTTGTGCCAGCAGTAGTGGCCAGTAACTCAAACACTACATCAAGACAGGACTTTTGGGTTCTCTCACTATCGTCAAGATAGTTTTTATCAGCTTTCTAGGAGACCAACAGGGATGTCTCACTATCTTGAACCTTATCTGCATTACTTCCTTTACCATTGGATAACGCGGTACTGTTCTCCAATATTTTGTCCGCACTCTAAAGGAGAAACAAGCAGACACATCACATGTTTACCATGTTGTATATGAAACTCATTTTGGTAAATGAGTTCAGTAGTAAAGTGGACAGGATAACAGCATGAAACAAACATATATCTATGTACCATGGTCACTTTATGGTCTATATCATTCTATTTTTTGTTTCCAAATCAAGATAGAGACACAGTTCAAATAATATTTGTTCAAGACAAAGCAGAATAGACAGAATATAAGTGTGGGAAACTATAGAGCAATAACAACACTTGTAATGTGCATGACATGAGAACATAACTGTTTATTCAATTGAAACTAAAATCAACATAGAGCATGTTACAACAGCAAACTAGTTAAAGAAACAGGTTTAAAACAAACATGTTGCGCCATTGGAGTTTCAATTCCATCCTTGAAATGTGAAAATAGTTGGTATGAGTAAATACAGTAATGCAAGAGCAAAAGATTATGAACCATAGCTATAGAACCTTACCTGAGAACAAATATTCTTCTCCTTTAAGCGTTGAGTTGGGATTCAGAGTGGTGGTCCTCGTGCTTTGGGCACTGCAGTTCCCTTACTAACTTCTTGTGTTCGGGTGCTCTCTGGTGGAGACGGTGTTGTGTCAATTGGGACTGGGTTACTATCTGCCGGGGTTGGGGTTAGAAGGGGTGTAGCTGGTTCTCTATCCAACTGGGTAGGGGTACAATCTACGAGAGTCTAGGTTATGTGTGGAGGATCTGGTCCTTGGGCAAGTACAACCATGGTTCTATTTGCATCAACTGGTAGCACTATCTTTTCTGAAGATCGTGTTGTTACTCCCTTAGATACTGACATCACCCTCTCCAATTCAAATGGCTGATAAACAAGAAAAGTAATTGAACGTATAGACATTGTATGATAGACAGGTGCAATGGATAGTGGGGAATAAAAGAGGGCATGAAATAATTCATTTTTATGTTGTCTAACCAAACAGGATAGCATGACACAATTTCACATATATGATGGCTAACTAAACAGGATAGCATGACACAATTTCACATTACGATGGCTAACTAAAAAAGATGGAAGACATAGTTCAAAATATGAGACTATGTAAACAGGATGACATGATATAACTATATAATGTGTTTATTAAATAGGTTGGCATGCCATAATTCACATACATTCACGGATAGAATGCCATAATTCAAAATATGATGACTGTAAACACTAAACAAGATGAGATGATATAACTATATGATGTCTTTATTAAATGGGTTGCCATGCCATAATTCAGACAGATGATGTGTATGTACTATGTAAACATGATGGCATGATATAATTCAAATATATGATTTATATAGTAAGCAAGTAAGCAGATGGCAATCCATATAAGATGTAAAAACTAAGCAATGCAAGACAACATGCATGACATGGGTAATATAACCCTGCCAAGTTTGAGCATAGACCTCAGGGAGGAAATAGGACTGGTCATCAGTCTCTAAATCCTCCTCTGAGGAGCTCTCTGTAACCAGCAAGATGTCTGCTTCAGCAGGTAGCATTGTCTGCTCTGAATACCTTGTTTTCACTCCACATACTTCCATCACCGCTTCAAATGGCCGATGCACAGGAAGAGTAGTTGAATATACAAACGTTCTCAAAAAATGGAACACGTAATACAAAAAAATGATAGCATGATATAATTCACATACATGATGATTGGCTAAACAGCATGGCATTGCATAATTCACATATATAATGCCTTTGCAACAAGATAGCATTGTATAATTCACATATATAATGTCTTGCAACAAGATGGCAATGCATAATTCACATATATGGTAATTAGACACTGAACAGGTGGCATTCACACAAAGCATGTCTAAACTAATCAAATGACATAGCAATGCGAGACACCATACGCACGATATGAGCAACATAACCCTGCCAAGTTAGAGAATAAACCTCGGGGGGGGGGGGATAGGACTAGTCATCTGTCTCCGAATCCTCCTCTAAGGAGCTATCCGTAACCAGCTAGATATGCGGTTCGTCAGATAGCATAGTCTACTCTGAAGACCTCGTTTTCACTCTAGAATTTGCCATCACCGTGTCAAATGGCTGATGCACACGAAGAGCAGTTGAATGTACTAACATTGTTGACAAATGTAATATGTAACGAAAAAAAGGATGGCCTGATATAATTTACATATAAGATGACTGGCTAAGCAGGATGGCATTGCAAAATTCACATATATGATGCCTGGCTAAACAAGATGGCGTTGCATAATTCACATAAACGATGAATAAACTAAACAGATGGCATTCGCACAAAGGATGTCTAAACTAAGCAGATGACATATTTGATGTATAGAGTAAGCAATGAAAGACACCATATGCATGATATAACCAACATCAGCATGCCAAGTTAGAGCGAAGACCTCAAGGGGTAAATAGGAGTTGTCTTCTCCTTCTGAATCCCCCTCAGAACAGATATCTTCCTCTCGATTACAATCTGAAATGCATGGAGGGGGGCTGCCTTTGCGCCTACCATGGAGCGACGTCTGCATGAAATTTTATTGCCACGCAAGGCTCGTCTCTTTTGCTCTACATGTTCAGATCCATTGTTTACAATAACTATTATGCATAGGAATAAAACATAGTGAGATTATGTAAGGAGTGCATGCAGAAATCCAGAGTGATGGTAACAACCTGTGGATAGACCCAAAACCAATAATAGCAGGCAGATAATGGCTTCAGTTAAAAAATACAGATAATGGCTTCTTTACTGTTTGTTTCCCACCCAACATGAAACTCATAGTAGACACCGGAGATAAACCAGATAGTAGATAGATACTATTGATTGCAGCCCCGATATATACCCCACAACCATTTAAAAACTCAAGTTTGACCATTAGTTTGGAGCTGACTCAGAGTCTAATCGGTGAACAGGATGATAAAGTAGCATGTAATATTAAGCGATGCATCACATAAGCAGACACGAAAGAGTGCGACCTCTCTTGCGGACCCGTGTAGTCCTCAAGGCCATCTGCTCGGTTGATGATGGTAATGCAGTTTTCATGGCTGCTGGCGGCGGGGAAGAAGATCTGAGGTGGCGAAACATAGTCTGGAGGCCGGATCCCTACTCTGCTGGACCCTTCTATCATTGGAGCAGCTGAGCTAGGGTGGACGACGGCGCAGCAGGAGCGGGACAAACCACACAAGGTTTTCTTTGACAACTATCTATAAGAGAAGTAATTCTGTAAGGGCTCGTTTGAATTGGAGGATTCCAACAATGCAGGGATAGGAAATAGACAAGAATAGGATAGGAATGCATTTGCAAAACAGAGAATTTAAAAACACAGGATTTCTGCCAATCTGGGTGTTTGATTCACAACAATTGGAAGATCACAGGATGCAAAGAAGCATGGTGAGATTAAGTCAAACCACAAGAAAATGTACGGTTATAATGCTATTATGCTACTATCTCTTAGTCTTGTGCTTCATGAATAGGAATTTGAAAAGGAGGACAAGTGAAAATTAAAATTCCTACGTTTTTTATTTCAAGGAGACACTAAAGGAACAAATCCGTGTGCTCAGTGGACAATATATATAACATGTAGAGTAAAAAAGAGATGCAACAAGTGTACAACCTCTTTGGCGAAGCCATGTCGATCTCAGTGTGATTGGGTTGGCCGATGAGGATGCTCCGGCTGACTTGGCTGTCGGAGGAGGGGAAGAAGATCTTAGGCGTCTAGAGATGGAGCCCGAGGTACTGCTCCGCTATGATGGAGGGTTTCATCATTGGAGCAGCTCTGGTGAGTTGTACGATGCCGAGGCTGAAGCAGGAAAAGGGAGACAACAAACAATGTTAACCTGAGTGGAATTCTAATAGCATCTCCAATACATGACGTAAAATACATAACCACAAAGTGCTAGACGTAAAATACATTAGCCGCTCATCTCTCAACTTAACTGTCAAAACTGAATTTAACTGTCGAAACTGAACTTAACTGTCGAAGCTAAACTTAACTGTCGAAACTGAATTTTATTGTCGAAACTGAATTTTGCTGTCGAAACTGAACGCACTAACAAGGTGAGGCTACATGTTGGTCGACTGACTTTTTCATCTCTGGTCAGTCAATTTTGCAGCCGTTGGATACGAAATTAAGGGCCTACGGTTCATCTTCAACCTCCAACCCCCTGAGCCGCCAGCCACCATCGGCCAAACAGCAGCCCCCCGTGGCCGGCGGTGCGCCGCCCCGCCCGCCCCGAAAATACTCCCCACCGTCGGTCCGCCGCCACCCCGGCCAAAGAGCAGCAGTGCGAGCGAGGGCTAAAGCAGCAGAAGCTCCTACTGATGTGGACGTGGCCACCGAGGGAGCGACGCCGTGGAGGAAGTGGCCGGCGACGCCGTCGTGGATGGTGCCGCGCCCAGTCGACTCGGGACCGAGCACCGGTAGCACCATGAGATTGAATCAAGAAGAAAATGCGGCGATTAGTGTACAACCTCTTTGGTGGCGCCGATTAGGCCGCAGCTTCTTCCGAGGAAATGGTGATGATGATGCTCTTCCGGTGGTGCAGGTGAAGACGGCGGTGTGGGAATGGAGGTGGCGCGAAAGACGAGGGGAATGTCGAGGCAGCTCCTTGGAGGTGGAGGACGGGGTGGCTGAACCGGCGGGACGATGAGATCGAGGACGGATCCTCATCCGGTACGGTGGATGAGGGACATCGAGGTGTTGATGTGGATGACGTCATCGGGGAAGAGGCTCTGGCTGGGTGGTGGACGGAGCAGGGTGTGGGGTCTCGTCGCAGGTTTTCGCGGCCTCAGTGTATGAATGGGTGGGCGGATGGGATGGCAGTGGGGAACCATGGCTTAGGGACGCGCTTGTCCGAAATGTGGGATAAGTTACGAAAGTACCCCCACCGATTTGAGGCGGTTCTTTCGGTTCGGGGGTACCACGGGCATTTCGCGTGTCGGGATTTCACAGGAGGTGGGAGTTTTCACGCGCGTTGTAATTTCGGAATAGCAAGGCGCGGGTTGAGGTGGAGGGAGTTGTCGGAGCACGATGAGACAAAGATATATCTTAAATATTTCGGGCTAACAAGGCATGGGTTGAAATTTCCGGACAAGCCTAATGTGTATTGTACCAAATCAATGCGCACTACAAGTGTCATTCAAAACTTTGAATTCATGTTATGATCAATTAAAATATTTCGTTGCGTGTATAATGCATGCAACCTTCTACTCAAATGAACGTTTTAGTGCATTCCAAACGTATATACTACCGCTTCAATATGAACTAAATTTGAATTCGTTTCTCTATTTGAATAAGATCTACAGTAATGATTGTTGTGAAGTCAAAGCATTTGAATTCATTTCTCTGTTTTAATAAGATCTACAATCATCATTATTGTCAAGTTAAACCATCATTTGTGTATTATCTTCAAAGCACACCACATGATTAGTCTCGAGTTACATATGAACTATGTGTACTATATGAACTCGAACTCGATTTTTTGAATCCACTTTATTTTGATTTCAAATCACATTACATTTTTAGCTCTAGCTAGATCCTCATAATATAAACCATGTCTCATATGTATAATGTGTTTATCACATTATGTATGGTGCCCTGCCCCCTACACCTACAAGTATTTAGATGTGAGTTGCAAACACCACACATTACCACAAATTCAAATAAAATGTGAGAATGTTCGATATATAGTATTGTTTAGATTGTTCGATATTTAGTTGTAAGCTGCAAACGCCACACATTATCACAAATTCAAATAAAATGTGAGATTGTTTGATGTATAGTATGGTTTAGATTGTTCGGCATCTAGCTGTGAGTTGCAAACGCCATGCATTATCACATTATGGTATAACATGTGCACAGCACGTGTATCACCTCTATCTTCATGCATGCAATGTTTAAAACACTATGATCTCCTATTCAAATATATGAATCCGCTTTCATATCAAATTATGATATTTGTTAGTCTCTTACACCCACACAATCCTCTAACCTTTGTGGCTACCACTAACTTTCTCTCGTGCATGCACACGCCCTCCTCGCCCTCCCCCTCCCTCGGCATTCTATCCACCGGGCACATTCATTTTTTTTTCTTTAGGTCGTTCTCCCTGAGTCTCCACAACTCCTTTCCGACACACACCAATTGATAAACCTCTCCAGCGATGCCTGCCTACAACATACACACACACCTTCAATCTCCTCCTTTATGTGTCCTTACCTCGTGTCTCTCATACGGTCACACACACGTGTAAACTCTTGCCCCTCTTTTCATCGATCTCACAACCGCACACTCCTCCCCTATCTAGCTAGTAGTTGGGACTCTCGCACCACCTCCTAGCTCCATTCTCTCTGTCTATCTGCCTCGTTGGGCCTTATTTGCCTCTAACAAATGGACGTACACCGACCGATCTCTCGCTATACATATAGCTAGCTAGGTTCTTATAACTCGTTTTTACCCACGCGCCGATCGATCTACCTCATTAGTTGTGTCTCTCCCTTCCTCCGACAAACAACAATTGATCTATCGATCTAGTTAGGTTTGCTTACCAAACACATGGTTCCCCTTCATCATCCGTGGATGCATCCCGACAGATCAATCACGCACAGGCACACACAGAAACACATCCCCACTCTTATTGATAACATTGCAGTTCCACCCTCATTTTGTCTAGTAGCCCTCTCCCACCATCTTCGAGAAGCAACTCCATCACCCATCCAGCACTCTACCCCTCTCCCTCCCTCTCTCTCTCTCTCTCTCTCTCTCTCTCTGTCCCATCATATTTCCCGTCCTTCAGTTATGTATGGATGTCGACCGATCTCCCTCAAGACATAGCTGGGTCTCTCCTTCTCAACACATATATGAGTCGTTCTACCTCTATATTTAGGCCTCTGCCTACCCTTACCCCCACCCACCACCCCCCACACACACCGATACATCGAGCGCTCTAGTCATGTCTCCCTGCCACACACAAACTTGACAGGTGCCCTCTAACGTTTCGATAGGCCAGTCGCCCTATATCTTTGACTTACACACACACAATTTTGATGGCTCTCTTCATCGAACTCGCACCCACCCACTTGATCCTCTCTTCGACTCTATCGATAGCTATGACCCCTCCCTCTCTTCTTGTGGATTGCCCGACCCTCTATATATGATATGGATAGGCCTCCATTTCACACACATTCATGCAAAATTTTGTTTGAGATGTCATCAACACATATTCCCACAAATAATTCACGAAATCAACCCCTCACCCCACCCCCCACCCCCACCCCAAAACAAAAAACACTCATGAACGCGGTTCGTATCTCTCACACACACACGTAGGTGGGGGACGTGCACGAAGAGAAGAGGTGCATGCACGGCGCACATACTCCCGTCTCTTTGCCAACCACACCCGCGCGGGTACACGGTGGAGCTCATTTCTGTACGAAAAAGGCAGCCCACGTGGTAATTTGGCACGTGTATTCGTTGTCCACTTGGTGGAGGGAGGATCGTCTACCACGGGTGAAAAACAAATTGCGACTTGACGTGTTATGTTAAATGAAAAGAAGAGGCAAACCATGTGGGGCCTACCTTAGAGGCAAGGCTCTATACACTGGAGTACTTTTGATGTGTCCCGTCAACTCGTAGAACGAGGAGAAGCTTGCTTAGTACGCCGTCTCCCCCGCCCACGGGCGCGGTGGCTCGCAGGATGAGGTGAAGCTTGCTCCGCCTTACGCCCGCTCCCTCGCCCATGCGCGCGGTGGCTGTCAGGACGAGGACAAAAATTTACTACTCCCTCCGTTTACTCCTCGTCCCTACTACCTTGCTTATAGAGATTATATCATATTGTTTGGAATATATATGTCCTTTAGTAGATTTCAGTATGAACTACTAGTACATACTCCAAACACTGATGTATATAGATGTATTTTAGAGTGTAGATTCACTCATTTTGCTCCGTATGTAGCACTCTCCCTCGACCCTCGACCCTCGACCACGTGGTGGACGTGCAGCAATTCATTCAGTCTCATATAGCCAGAACAATATATATTGCACTACCATTATTGCTCGACTTCCGGAAGTGGCGAAGAGCCAATCGCAAGGTTAATATTTTGGAGATGCCAAGCGCAAGGTTATAGGAGAACGAGTAGTAGGTGCTGTGTCATTTATAAATAAAGTTTTTTTTCTTCAGTGGCACGTACGCAATATCATAGGTTCATATGGAGAGAAAAGGAAACCGCTCCACTATATACATAGTCAGGACGGGCCAGCCTGCACGGTTGCTTGCTGGGGTTGCTCTCTTCACACTCTCTCGCACAAAACGACTGTGGCCACATCTCTAACATCCTGGCAGATCATGTCCACTGGGGGAAGGGGTGGATGCTTAGTGTAGATGCGGTCGCCATCGCCGACCGCGAAAACCCACTGTCGGCACGTCCCGATCAGGGGTCCCCGTCATTCTCTCTCACAAAGCCGGTGAGGTTGCCTTCGTCCCTTGCTCACTACCCCGACGTGGGCAGTTGCCGCCTCCCGTTGCCCTCCTCAAGGTTGAGCTACGTCCCTTAGGTACAACTCCCTTTACAACCGGCTTACACCACTTCTCCAGCTGCCCACATCACTCCCTGTGGATATTTCTCTACTTCTTTGCCCCGCACATACCTCTACCGGCTTCTACGTATTGTATTTGTGATGAGTTTATGTCTCATCAACTAGTCCCAGTAATCTTATTCTAATCACGCTTCTTCAATTTCTTTGCCACAGGGATGCTCATCTCGATTTTGGTGAAACTGCACAAAATGATCCGATGGTCAAAAGGTTGCAAACTTCATTTATTAGGAAGCTCTAACGTTGCCAGCAAATTGAAGCCTGGTTAGGGTTCACGGTTCAAGGGCTAGGGACTGCATGGATCATTTTTTTTCTTTAGCTGCCTCTGTTCCAAAATAAGTGTCAACTTTAGTAGTAGTACAACTTTGTACTAAAGTTTGCACAAAGTTGATACACTTATTTTGGAACAGAGGGAGTACATATTTGCTATGATCTGTCAATCATTGAGATGCAATAGCATGCATGTTAGTCTCCTTTGTATTTCATGAAATGTTGCAACGGGCAACCTTGGACGCAAGATACATGTAACAGAAGCTGGAAGCTTCATAGCATTGTACAAATTTATCTCGCTGATAAATTACAGTACGTACTATACTAGTACTTCCTCCGTTCCTAAATATAAGTCTTTGTAGAGATTTCACCATGAACCACATGCGGATGTATATAGATGCATTTTAAGTGTAGATTCATTCATTTTGTTCCGTATGTAGTTCACCTAGTGGAATCTCTACAAAGACATATCTACTAGTAATAGCTAGCCCCCACTACTAGGAATTCTGTATCCTCTCCTTGAGCCAGATCATCAAAATTAATGTAGCCGTTAGATGAACTAAATCAGTTCATAATAGCCGTCTGATCTAGACATCGAGAGGCTCCGCACTAAGCCACATGCAAGCATGTAGAAATACTGTGGCATGCATGTGAGTGGGTTTTAAATCACATCAACATGTCTGCATGCAAGCATGCACCGGTAGCATGCATGTAAGCGAGATTTTACGTCCCATTAACATGTCAAAAAGAAAAATATAATCCCATTATGCAGTAGGAGTTGGCTGATCTTTTTTCCTTACGTGGGATGATCTAAATGATGATGGGAGTTTATTTAGTTTGGCTACCATATTTGTCATGCGGTTATAGAGTTTTTTTAGTTCTATGAAATCGATAATTTTGCACAGAGAGATATACGGCTGTTCCGCGGCAACACGCGGGGACTCATCTTGTAATATTTAGGAACGGAGGGAGTACTATGTAAAGAGTTAGGTGTCGCACGGTGATAGTGTTAGGTGGGTCATGTAATTACTGAGCCTGCGTGTTTTCACTGCTCTTTCACTCCTCCGCTGTAAGAATGGAGAAAATTGTAATCTAGTAGTACCTCCTTTCACCGAAAGTGTGGAACATCCAGCAATCCTACCACCTCAGTAATAAAGAACAATGAGCCGTCAAATCACATAGACCCAGCAGTAAGTTGGACGGACGAAGCAACCATCACTCTTGCGCCAGTGAGAGGTCGCGTCCGCTCTGCCCGGGCATGAATACGGCACTGATTCTTTGGAGCGGCGCTGACCGTTTCAGGCGGGAAGCGCACGTGGGCGATAGAGGGGCTTTGGGTGGGCCAGGCTGGTCAGGAGCGGGCATGCCAGCTGTCCGCATGTCCCTACCGGACACGCCCAGAAACGAGAGGATGCACCGACTCTCGTGGCTAAAATCGTACACTACACACCATCTCTCTGTAGGAGTAGATCGATATGTCGCTCTCTCTAACACACACATATTGTTAAACATACACACACACACACACATACGCACGCACCTTGGTCCCGTTGCACCTTCTAACGTGACTTATTACATCTAGATGGAGGGAGTAGTAAGTATACGAGATACGGTGGCACACTGACTTAAGTCGAATACAAGTGCCCAAAATTGTGTGCATGTTATAATAAGGATTCACTTAAAATAGTACGTGAGAGAACAGAGGGATCCATTGGACAGTGTTCCCGAGCAGCAGTGAGATGTGTGAGGTAAGATACACCGCTGGTGCTTTTAATTTTTCTTATTAATTTGTTTGTTTCACCCTCTGACTGGTCGGACCCAACGTACTACGTGGAGAGAGGTAAGGTGACTAAGGCTGCATTATTTTTGCTCCACTGTGGATAGTCTTACCACCAAAGCCACATGACACGATTATGACTGAAATCCCAATAACTCACACACACACACACACACACACAAAAACACGGCATGCTTGTCACACGAATGCAGGAATGTATAAAAGGTTATTTTCCTCTCGTTGAACATAACGGGAGGGTTGTGTAGCTGGTTAGCTTGTTCGCTCATCAAACTTGAGGTCTTGGGTTCGATAACTACACTTGAGCATAATTTGTGCCACGAGGATTCTTTGTTGGTCAAAATGGATGGATACGGAGCTATACGATCTCGTAGTGACCATATAATCACCTCATCACATATAAGCTGCAGCCTTGGCACTTGTTTTCTACGGTTTGCACGCTTCACACTCTCTCTTCAGTATATATATACACGCTGGAGCCTCGGTGCTTGTAGTTGCTCTCTTCACACTCTCTTGCCCCCTCCAGATCTAAACAAGACTTCGTTGGCCTCTCTCTCTCCCCTCACTGCTGCTCAAAGAGCCGGCAGGATCCATCCGCTGGGAAGAGAATGAGGCTTAACACTGTCGCCGTCGGCGAGGGAGGGAATCCACTACCGGCGCAGCTGTTCACTTTCACCCAGCGGCGGCGCGGGAGAATCTCCAACCCCTTCTTCTTCGCTGTCGTCCTGTCGCCCACCGAACCACACCCCAAGTACCTTAAGGTATAATTTACTTACTCCACATCCATTGCTCTAGCTGCATGTATACCATGAATCTAGGACATGGTTCAAAGAGGAAAGGAGTGGGGAAAAGTAGTGGGAAAAGTTGTATATAGCATGAATCTAGGACGTGGTTCAAAGAGGAAATGAAGGGGGAAAGTTGTATAGCATGAATCTAGGGTGTGGTTCAAAGAGGAAAGGAATGGGGGGAAGTAGTGGGGAAAGTTGTATCGCATAAATCTAGGACGTGGTTCAAAGAGGAAAGGAAGGGGCAAAAGTACTAGTGCAGACTGGCTATCCAGCACCTACGTTGGTCGAAAAGGGAAAACAATGACAAAGGCAATACGCACATCTATAACGAACTAATCTTTTGTTTTGGGGGACAAGGTTGTAGAGTTTGAGCAGGACTAGATTTGCTGCACTCACATAGGGAAAGGTGTCTAAAGATAACAAAACTGGGACCAACACAAATATGCTCCTTGGTTGTTTGTTCTTTGTTGCAATAGACTGTGCATGACCACAGTACATCGGTAGATGCACATGGTGCTGGTGTTGGGGAACGTAGCAGAAATTCAAAATTTTCTACGCATCACCAAGATCAATCTATGGAGTAATCTAGCAACGAAGGGAAGGAGAGTGCATCTACATACCCTTGTAGATCGCTAAGCGGAAGCGTTCAAGTGAACGGGGTTGATGGAGTCGTACTCGTCGTGATCCAAATCACCGATGACCCTAGTGCCGAACGGAAGACACCTCCGCGTTCAACACACATGCAACCCGGTGACGTCTCCCATGCCTTGATCTAGCAAGGAGAGAGGGAGAGGTTGGGGAAGACTCCGTCTAGCAGCAGCACGATGGCATGGTGGTGGTGGAGGAGCGTGGCAATCCTGCAGGGCTTCGCCAAGCACCGCGGGAGAGGAGAAGGGAGAGAGGTAGGGCTGCGCCAAGAGAGAGTGGTTCTCATGTGTTTGCAGCCCCCAATACCTCAAGTATATATATGGGAAGGGGAGGGGCTGCGCCCCCATCTAGGTTTCCCTCCCTAGGGGTGGCGGCAGCCCCAAAACCCATCTAGGGTGCGGCCAAGGGGGGGAGAGGGAGAAACTTGACCCCAAGCAAGGTGGAGGCGCCCCCTCCCCAAACCCTAGGCGCCTTGGGCCCTGGTGGGGGGGCACACCAGCCCACATGAGGCTGGTCCCCTTCCACACTTGGCCCATGCAGCCCACTAGGGCCGATGGCCCCACCTGGTGGACCCCCGGGACCCTCCTGGTGGTCCTGGTACGTTACCGATAGCACCCGAAACATTTTCGGTGACCAAAACAGGACTTCCCATATATAAATCTTTACCTATAGACCATTCTGGAACTCCTCGTGACATCCGGGATCTCATCTGGGACTCCGAACAACATTCGGTAACCACATACATCTATTCCCTATAACCCTAGCGTCATCGAACCTTAAGTGTGTAGACCCTACGGGTTCGGGAGACACGTAGACATGACCGAGACAACTCTCCGGCTAATAACCAACAGCGGGATCTGGATACCCATGTTGGCTCCCACATGTTCCACGATGATCTCATCGGATGAACCACTATGACGAGGATTCAATCAATCCTGTATTCAATTCCCTTTATCTGGCGGTATAATACTTTCCCGAGATTCGATCATCGGTATCTCGATACCTTGTTCAATCTCGTTACCGGCAAGTCTCTTTACTCGTTCCGTAACACATCATCCCATGATCAACCCCTTGGTCACATTGTGCACATTATTATGATGTCCTACCGAGTGGGCCCAGAGATACCTCTCCATCACACGGAGTGACAAATCCCAGTCTCGATTCGTGCCAACCCAACAAACACTTTCGGAGATACCCGTAGTGTACCTTTATAGCCACCCAGTTACATTGTGACGTTTGGTACACCCAAACCATTCCTACGGTATCCGGGAGTTGCACAATCTCATGGTCTAAGGAAATGATACTTGACATTAGAAAAGCTTTAGCATATGAACTACATGATCTTTATGCTAGGCTTAGGATTGGGTCTTGTCCATCACATCATTCTCCTAATGATGTGATCCCGTTATCAACGACATCCAATGTCCATGGTCAGCAAACAGTAACCATCTATTGATCAATGAGCTAGTCAACTAGAGGCTTACTAGGGACATGGTGTTGTCTATGTATCCACACATGTATCTAAGTTTCCTATCAATACAATTATAGCATGGATAATAAACGATTATCATGAACAAGGAAATATAATAATAATAACTAATTTATTATTGCCTCTAGGGCATATTTCAAATAGTCTCCCACTTGCACTAGAGTGAATAATCTAGTTCACATCGCCATGTGATTAACACTCACAGGTCACATCGCCATGTGACCAACATCCAAAGAGTTTACTAGTGTCACTAAACTAGTTCACATCATCATGTGATTAAGACTCAATGAGTTCTGGGGTTTGATCATGTTTTGCTTGTGAGAGAGGTTTTAGTCAATGGGTCTGCAACATTCAGATCCGTATGTACTTCGCAAATCTCTAGGTCATATTGTAAATGCTGCTTCCACGCTCCACTTGGTGCTATTCCAAATGGTTGCTCCACTATACGTATCCGGTTTGCTACTCAGAGACATTCGGATAAGTGTTAAAGCTTGCATCCGAACTCTTTATCACCTCCATAATCGAGAAACATGTCCTTATTACTCCAAGGACAATTTTGACCGCTGTCCAATGATCCATTCCTGGATCACTCTTGTACCCCCTTGCCAGACACGTGGCAAGGCACACGTCAGGTGCGGTACTCAGCATAGCATATGTAGAGCCTACGTCTAAAGCATAGGGGACGACCTTCGTCCTTTCTCTCTCTCTGCCGTGGTCGAGCTTTATGTCTTAACTTCATACCTTACAACTCAGGCAAGAACTCCTTCTTTGACTGATCCATCTTGAACACCTTCAAGATCATGTCAAGGTATGTGCTCATTTGAAAGTACCATTAAGCGTTTTTGATCTATCCTCATAGATCTTGATGCTCAATGTTCAAGTAACTTAATCCAGGTTTTCCCTTGAAAAACTCCTTTCAATCAACCCTTTATGCTTTCCAGAAATTTTACATCATTTCGGATCAACAATATGTCATTCACATATATTTATCAGAAATGTTGTAGTGCTCCCACTCACTTCATTGTAAATACAAGTTTCTAACAAACTTTGTATAAACCCAAAAACTTTGATTATCTCATCAAAGTGTATATTCCAACTCTGAGATGCTTACTCCAGTCCTTAGAAGGATTGTTGGAGCTTTGCATATTCGTTAGCATCTTTTAGGATTGACAAAACCTTCTGGTTGTATCACATACAAACTTTCCTCAAGAAACTCGTCGAGGAAACAATGTTTTGACATCCTATCTGCAAGATTTCATAAATAATGCAGTAACTGCTAATATAATTCCAATAGACTCTTAGCATCGCTACGAGTGAGGAAGTCTCATCGTAGTCAACTCCTTGAACTTGTCGGAAAACATCTTAGCGACAAGTCGAGCTTTCTTAATGGTGACACTTACCATCATTGCCCGTCTTCCTTTTAAAATCCATCTGTACCCAATAGCCTTACGACCATCAAGTAGTTCTTCCAAAGTCTACACTTTGTTTTCATACATGGATCCTCTCTCGGATTTTATGGCCTCGAGCCATTTGCCGGAATCCGGGCCCACCATCGCTTCTCCATAGCTCGTAGGTTCATTGTTGTCGAGCAACATGACCTCCAAGACAGGAGTATGTACCACTCTGAAGTAGTACGCATCCTTGTCGACCTACGAGGTTTGGTAGTGACTTGATCCGAAGTTTCATGATCACTATCATAAGCTTCTACTTCAATTGGTGTAGGCGCCAGAGGAACAACTTCCTGTGCCCTGCTACACACTAGTTGAAGTGACGGTTCAATAACCTCATCAAGTCTCCACCATCCTCCCACTCAACTTTCCGAGACAAACTTTTCCTCGAGAAAGGACCCGATTCAAGAAACAGTCCCTATTGCTTTCGGATCTGAATTAGGAGGTATACCCAACTGTTTTGGGTGTCCTATGAAGATGCATTTTATCCGCTTTGGGTTCGAGCTTATCAACCTGAAATTTTTTCACATAAGCGTCGCAGCCCCAAACTTTTAAGAAACGACAACTTAGGTTTCTCCAAACCATAGTTCAAACGGTGTTGTCTCAACGGAATTACGTGGTGCCCTATTAAAGTGAATGTGGTTGTCTCTAATGCCTAACCCATGAACGATAGTGGTAATTCGATAAGGGACATAATGGTACACACCATATCCAATAGGGTGCAACTATGATGTTCGGACACACCATCACACTATGGTGTTCCAGGCGGTATTAATTGTGAAACAATTTCCACAATGTCTTAATTGCGTGCCAAAACTCATAACTCAGATACTCATCTCTATGATCATATCATAGACATTTTATCCTCTTGTCACGATGATCTTCAACTTCACTCTAAAATTACTTGAACCTTTCAATAATTCAGACTTATGTTTCATTAAGTAAATATACCCAGTATCTACTGAAATCATCTATGAAGTAAGAACATAATGATATCCACTGCGTGCCTCAGCACTCATTGAACTGCACACATCAAAATGTATTACTTCCAACAAGCTGCTTTCTTGTTCCATTTCACTGAAACCGAGGCTTTCAGTCATCTTACCCATATGGTATGATTTGCATGTCTCAAGTGATTCAAAATCAAGTGAGTCCAAACGGTCCATCTGCATGGAGTTTCTTCATGCATATATACCAATAGACATGGTTCACATGTCTCGATCTTAAAAAAAATGAGTGAGCCCAAAGATCCATCAACATGGAGCTTCTTCATGCGTTTTATACCAATATGACTTACATGGAAGTGCCACAAGTAGGTGGTACTATCATTACTATCTTATATCTTTTGGCATGAACATGTGTATCACTATGATCGAGATTCAATAAACCATTTATTTTAGGTGCAAGACCATTGAAGGTATTATTCAAACAAACAGAGTAACCATTATTCTCCTTAAATGAATAATTGTATTGTGATAGACATAATCCAATCATGTCTATGCTCAACGCAAACACCAAATAACAATTATTTAGGTTTAACACCAATCTCGATGGTAGAGATAGCGTGCCATGCTTGATCACATCAAGCTTGGAAACACTTCCAACACATATCGTCATCTCACCTTTAAGTAGTCTCCGTTTGTTCCGTAGCTTTTATTTCGAGTTACTAACACTTAGCAACCGAACCGGTATCTAATGCCCTGGTGCTACTAGGAGTACTAGTAAAGTACACATTAACATAATGTATATCCAATATACTTCTATCGACCTTGCCAGCCTTCTCATCTACCAAGTATCTAGGGTAATTCTGCTCCAGTGACTGTTCCCCTTATTACAGAAGCACTTAGTCTCGGGTTTGGGTTCAACGTTGGGTTTCTCCACTAGAACAGCAGCTGATATGCCGTTTCATGAAGTATCCCGTCTTGCCTTTGCCCTTCTTGAAACTAGTGGTTTCACTAACCATCAACAATTGATGCTCCTTCTTGATTTCTACTTTCGCGGTGTCAAATATCGCGAATAGCTCAAGGATCATCATGTCTATCCCTGATTTTTATAGTTCATCATGAAGCTCTAATAGCTTGGTGGCAATGACTTTGGAGAAACATCACTATCTCATCTGGAAGATCAACTCCCACTCGATTCAAGTGATCGTTGTACTCAGACAATCTGAGCACAAGCTCAACGATTGAGATTTTTTCCCTTAGTTTGCAGGCTAAGAGACTCGTCGGAGGTCTTATACCTCTTGACATGGGTGCACCCATGCAGACCACTTTTTGAATTTGTGATAATGTGTGGCTTTTGTAGCTCACATCTAAATACTTGTAGTTGTGGGGGGCGGGGCACCATGCATAAATTGTGTCATAAACACACTACACATATGAAACTTGGTTTAGATTATGAAGATCTAGCTAGAGCCTGAGATGTACTATTATTTGAAAGCATTATAAAGTGGATTCAAAATATTGAATTCAAGTTTAATGTTACAAGTAGTTGATATCTAACCTGACAATAACCATGTGGTGTGTTGAGAAGATAATATACAAATGCTGGTTTAACTTGACAACAACCATAATTGTAGATTATTATTCAAATAGAGAAATGAATTCAAATTTAGTTCATATTGCAGTTGGTAGTATACATTTGGAATCCACTAAAATGGTCATTTGAGTATGTTACATGCATTATGCAAACAGAACATGGATTCAAAGTATTAAATGGCATTTGTAGTAATTCATACAGCAAAATGGGACAAGACACTCTCTTGTGTAGTGATAATTGATTTGGTAGTGTGCCATTCTCCTGAAAATTAGATACGCGCCTTGTTATCCCGAAATTTGAAGCTATCTCTTTGTCTCTTTGTGGTCCAAAAATTTCCTTCTCTTCAACCTGCGCCTTGCTATCCTGAAATTACAACGCGCGCGAAAAGTCGCTCCTCCTATGAAATCCCGCACGCGAAATCCCCGTTTCACCCCTCAGCCGGAAGAGCCACCTAGTTCAATTCGGTGGGGCTATTTTTGTAACTTACCCCACATTTTCGGACAAGTGCGTCCTAAGCCATGGTTCCCCCCTCCCACCCCCTCCGTATCCCCATTCGTATACCGAGGTCGCGAAAACTCGTGAAACCCCACCCTGCTCTGTATGCCACCATACCGCTACCTAGCCGGGGCCTTTTCCCAACGACCTTGTCCACCGCAATAGCTCGACGTCCCTCATCCAGCGCACTGGATGCGGGTTCATTGTTGATCTTGTCATCCCGCCGGTTTAGCCGCCCCGTCCTCGACCTCCAAGGAGCTGCCCCGATGTTCGCCTTGTCTATCGCACCAGTTCCATTCCGACAACGTCGTCTTCACCTGCACCACCTTAACCGCAAAACCATCACCGTTTCCTCGAACGAAGTTGAGGCCTAGTCGGTGCCACCAAAAGAGGTTCTACACTAATCTCTGCATTTTCTCCTTGATTCTACCTCATGGTGCTGCCAGTGCTCGATCCCGAGTGTAGGACCTTGAGAAGAGGTGTCTAGAGGGGGGGTGATTAGACACTAAGAGCCAAAGTTGCAGTTTTTAAGCCTTTTAAATCTAAGTGGAGTTTAGGCACAAGTTTAACATTCACAACATATCAAGCAAGCATGCAAAGAGTATATGAGCAGCGGAAAGTAAAGCATGCAACTTGCAAGAATGTAAAGGGAAGGGTTTGGAGGATTCAAACGCAATTGGAGACATGGATGTTTTTGGTGTGGTTCCAATAGGTGGTGCTATCGTACATCCACGTTGATGGAGACTTCAACCCACGAAGGGTAACGGTTGCGCGAGTCCACGGAGGGCTCCACCCACGAAGGGTCCACGAAGAAGCAACCTTGTCTATCCCACCATGGCCGTCGCCCCCGAAGGACTTGCCTCACTAGCGGTAGAGCTTCACGAAGTAGGCGATCTCCTTACCCTTACAAACTCCTTGGTTCAACTCCACAACCTTGTCAGAGGCTCCCAAGTGACACCTAGCCAATCTAGGAGACACCACTCTCCAAGAAGTAACAAATGGTGCGTTGATGATGAACTCCTTGCTCTTGTGCTTCAAATGATAGTCTCCCCAACACTCAACTCTCTCTCATAGGATTTGGATATGGTGGAAAGAGGATTTGAGTGGAAAGCAACTTGGGGAAGGCTAGAGATCTCGATTGTACCGATTGCTCAAACTCGGTGAGACCGATTTTGATAATGGACATACACAGAGAGATTACAATCCCATCTCGGTGAGACCGAGATCCCTATCGGTGAGACCGATTTGCCTAGGGTTTGTGGCAGTGGCTAAGACATCCAAACTCGGTGGCGCCGGATAGAAAGAATCAGTGGGGCTGAGTTTGACTTTAGGTTTAGGACATATGTGTGGAAGTGGGAAAGTAGTTGAGGGTATTTGGAGCATATCACTAAGCACTTGAAGCAAGAGGCTCATTAAGCAACACCTCATCCCTCCTTGATAGTATTGGCTTTTCCTATAGACTCAATGTGATCTTGGATCACTAAAATGTAAAATGAAGAGTCTTGAGCTTGAAGCTTGAGCCAATCCTTTGTCCTTAGCATCTTGAAGGAGTTCCCACATCCTTTAGTCCATGCCACTCCATTGTTGAACTTATCTGAAACATACTAGATAAAAGTGTTAGTCCAACAAGAGATATGTTGACATTAATTACGAAAACCACCTAGGGAGCACTTGTGCTTTCAATCTCCCCCTTTTTGGTAATTGATGACAACATACATCAAAGCTTTAGATAAAGATATAAAGAATAGCAAGTAAAGCTTTGGAAAGACATGTAACAAGCATAGGCTCCCCCTACATGTATGCAATCATGTAAACATGAACTATAGAAGCATGTGATAGCATAACCATGATAGAGCAGGCAATGTGTTACATGTATCTTGGCCATATGCATCAGAGCGAAAAGTATTAAAGGAAATACCTTCATGCCCAAGAGTCCTTCTTGCAAACAGTATGTACATCAGCAAGAATTCCTCATACACATGATTGTGATGCATATACTTACCTTGTAGTCTTGAGTTGGCTTAGGATGGAATGAACCTGCGTAAACAAGGTTAGATAACACAGATACATCTACTAGCCAGAGCAAACAGAAGAAACCACAAGAATATCAAGACTGGGATGACACGTAGAGAGTGAGTGCTAAGTACTACATTGGATTTGACATGTCCCCAAGAGTAAAGATATGCAATGAATTTGAATGATTTCTTTCCCTTAGATGTCTTGCTCCCCCTGAATCTAGCATAGGATACTGGGAGAAGATAGGGAACAGAAAATCAGAGCTAAAAAATATAAATGAACAGAGCTAATGCAAACTAATGCAAATAAGCACATACGAACATGTCTTTCCCCTCAAGAAGACATGTGGCATCTCTCCTCTTGAACACCAAGCATCTGGGATCCTTGAGAAATACTCTCTACTAGTATTCTCTCCCCCTGGAGATCTCTCTCCCCCTCTTTAACACCAAGCATCTGGGATCCTTGAGAAATACTCTCTACTAGTATTCTCTCCCCCTGGAGATCTCCCTCCCCTTGAGAAGGTGATACTCTCTCTCTAAATGATAAGCTTTGATGTGATCTCTCTCTCCCCCTTTGAAATCAATTTCCAAGAAGGGCTTGATAAAGATGTAATCTCTCTCTCCCCCTCTGGAATTTGTCGTGAATGGGTTTGATCCTTGAGTCACAACATAAAGCAATGATAAAAATGTGATGCTTGTAGAGGACAAGATTCATTGAGTGGAGCTGGATCAGAAGAAACACAGAATAAGTGGCAAACTGTTTTTCCTATTGTGAAATCGGTGGCACCGAGTTGTAGGCTTCGGTTGCACTGAAAGGATTCGGTTGGACCGAAAACAACAAATCGGTGAAACCGAGTTCATCACAGAGAAAACACTTGTCACCTCAGCTCATTAGACTAGTAAGATCTCACAAAGATTTGCAAGGAATTTACTGAAAGATATGCAAGGAATTAGATGTAGAAAATGCAGAGCAAACAGAAAGAAATCTAGATGAAGTTTTTTTTTGAAAAGGGGAAACACATATGCATGAGACAAATGCAAAAACACAGAAGAGAACACAAGAGAACTTCATCTAGAGATGGTCGGCGACAAAGTCACCTATGTTAGAGTATATTGACTTAGGAGTCAAGTGAGATCACTTGATCATGGGTCATACTCATCGTTTAAGCTGAAAATGGGGTTGCCATTTTTCGTTTAAGCATCTTGATGTATTCACATCTTGTCGAGTTGCTTTAACTCATGACTTGGACTAAAGCTTCTCTAAGATGGAATAACATACCTTGGTTGGTGGTGTTGTCCATGTAGTTGAACTTGTGTGGGTTGCTCAAGGTTGATGTAGCTCATCAAGAATTTGGAGCACCACTTGGAATTTGAGTCCATCTACCTACATGGGTTAGTTCGTGCAAGGAAGAGCACTTGTGTATCCAACAATGACAATCATGAAGCTCAACATAGGATTTGTCAAAGGATATGTTTAAATGGTTTTGTGCTTCCTTGTCTTCAACCACCATAGTGTAGAGACTTGGTGATGTAGAGATTGCTCAAGATATGAGTAGGTTACAATCTCATGGAATTTGATTCAACCAAGTACCTACATGGGTTAGATAACATGCAAGATACAAATATATCCAAGACATAAGATTTCCATCATAAGAGAGATATCAAGGATTAGGCATAAGCTCATGTCTTGCATGTATCCAATAGAGTTTCTACTCCAAGTTTGAAGCATCAATGATGTTCAATTCTCCTCTTAACCTGCAAAACATTTTCTCATCAAGAGGTTTAGTGAATATATCTGCTAATTGCTTTTCGGTGCGAACATGCTTAAGATCAATGTCACCCTTAGAAACATGATCTCGAATGAAATGATGACGAACTTCAATATGCTTAGTTCGAGAATGTTGCATGGGATTATGACCAATTTTGATAGCACTTTGATTGTCACAAAGCAATGGAACATGTTTCACACAAATCCCATAATCTTTAAGAGTTTGGGTCATCCAAAGTAATTGAGCACAACATGAACTAGCGGCAATGTATCCTGCTTCGGCGGTAGATAAGGATACCGAGTTTTGTTTCTTGGAAGACCAAGACACAAGAGATCTACCAAGAAATTGACAAGTACCCGAAGTGTACTTTCTATCAACCTTGTCTCCGGCATAGTCCGAGTCGGAGTAGCCAACAAGATAGAAAGAGGCCCTCTTAGGATACCAAATGCCAAAATTTGGTGTATGATTTAAGTATATCCTTTTCACGGCCTTAAGATGACATTCTTTAGGAGTAGCTTGATATCGCGCACACATGCACACACTTAGCATAATATCGGGACGTGATGCACATAGATATAACAATGAACCAATCATAGAGCGATAAACTTTTTGATCAACCGGTTCATCATCTTTGGTTAAGTCAAGATGTCCACTAGTAGGCATGGGTGTAGTCATACCTTTGTATTCTTGCATATTGAACTTCTTGAATAAGTCCTTGGTGTACTTCGTTTGAGAAACAAAAGTACCTTCCTTAGTTTGCTTGATTTGCAACCCAAGAAAGAATTTGAGTTCACTCATCATAGGCATCTCAAACTTTTCCGACATTAGCTTCCCAAACTTTTCACTAAAATGAGGGTTAGTTGAACCAAATATAATATCATCAACATAAATTTGGCACACAAAGAGTTCTCCATTAACCCTTTTAGTAAAAAGTGTTGAATCAATTTTCCCAATTTCAAAGCCTTTTTCAATAAGGAACTTGGTCAAGCATTTATACCATGCTCTAGGAGCTTGTTTAAGACCATAAAGAGCTTTGTGAAGTTTGTAAGCATGATTGGGTTTCTTAGGATTGACAAAGCCGGAAGGTTGTTTAACATAAACTTCCTCCTCTATTTCACCATTTAGAAAAGCACTTTTAATGTCCATTGGGTACAAGGTGATATCATGGTGATTAGCATAGGCAAGTAAGATGCGAATGGACTCAAGTCTAGCAACGGGGGCGTAAGTCTCGCCATAGTCCATACCTTCGACTTGCGTGTAGCCTTAGGCGATGAGACGTGCTTTGTTGCGAACTACTTGTCCATCTTCATCTTACTTGTTGCGAAACACCCATTTGGTACCAATGATGTTGTGGTTGTTGTTGGGCTTCTCAACCAATGTCCAAACTTGTTTCCTCTCAAAGTTGTGTAGCTCTTCATGCATAGCATTTATCCAATCCGGGTCTTCCAATGCTTCTTCAACCTTCATAGGTTCAACGCTAGAGATGAAATAATAGTTTTCACAAAAGTTAGCTAAACGAGTTTTAGAGCGAGTGATTCTCCCGGTTTGAATGTCATTGTAGATTTGCTCGACGGGATGATCTTTAGCAATTCTTGCTCGAACTCGTGAAATCTTTTGCTTGGGTCTTCGTTGAACATCTTCTTCATCTTGTTCTTCTTCTTGGCCTTCTTCATTGTTGGCGTTGTCGTTCTCTTGTCATGGTGGAGAAGGAGGTTGTTAACGTTCATCTTGATGCACTTCCTCGTTTTCTTCATCTTGGTGTGTCCCACTTGTGGATGCTTCTGTATCAACTCTTGGTTCACCTTGTCGTGAAGTAGAAGCTTCGACTTGGACAGACGAGGTACTCTCCTTCACCTCCGTTGGACGGACCTTGCCAATAGACAAGTCTTGGATTGCTTCCGAAGGATCTTTGTCTCCTACATCAATTGGCAATTTCTCTACTTGCGAGCTGTTAGATTCATCAAACTTCACATCTACCGTCTCTTCAACCTTTTGGGTGAAATTGTTGTAGACACGGTAAGTGTGAGAGTTTGAGCCATAACCTAGTAGGAAACCTTCATGAGACTTAGGAGCAAATTTAGAACGACGATGCTTATCAAGAATGTAGCACTTTGAGCCGAATACTCGAAAGTATCCAACTTGGGGTTTGTTACCGGTGAGGAGCTCGTATGCCATCTTGCCAAGTAGCTTGTGAAGATACAAGCCATTTGTTGCATGACAAGCTGTGTCAACCGCTTCTGCCCAAAAGTGCTTCGGCGTCTTGTACTCATCAAGCATCGTTCTCGCCATTTCAATGAGCGTCCGGTTCTTCCTCTCAACAACTCCATTTTGTTGAGGTGTGTACGTAGCCGAGAACTCATGTGAAATCCCTTCTTCGTCAAGAAAGGTGTCCACATTTGCGTTCTTGAACTCCATTCCGTTGTCGCTGCGAACCTTCTTGATCTTCACTTCAAATTGATTTTGGACCTTCCTAGCGAAGTTTTTGAAGATCTTTTGGACCTGCGATTTATCATCGAGAAAGAACACCCACGTAAATCTTGAAAAATCATCAACTATAACTAGACCAAAAGAATTTCCACCGAGACTCTTGTAAGAATTGGGACCAAAGAGATCCATGTGAAGTAGCTCGAGTGGCCTCTTTGTGGTCATGATGTTCTTCACGGGATGCCTTCCTCCAACCTATTTACCTGCCTGACAAGCACTGCAAAGTCTATCCTTATCAAATATGACATCATTAACTCCAAGGATATGATTTCCCTTAATAAGCTTGTCAAGGTTTCGCATACCAACATGACCTAATCGTCTATGCCATAACCAACGTTTTGAGGATTTAGCAATGAAGCAAGTTTTAGGTTGAGCCTTTTTAGTGAAATCAACGATGTATAGATCACCTCTACGCACACCGGTAAAGACAATTTATGACTGTCTCGACGAAACACTTGGCAATCTACTTCAGTCAATAGGACATTGAAACCGAAATCAGCAAGTCTAGATACTGAAAGTAAGTTGTACCCAAGAGATTCAATGAGCATGACATTTTGTATGTAGCTATCATGTGATATGGCCACCTTACCAAGGCCAATCAACTTACCCTTTGAGTTGTCACCGAAAGTGACATACTTTCGAGGACTATCATTATTAGCAAGCTCATGAAACATGTCTTTATCTATTGTCATGTGATCGGTACATCCACTATCAAGAACCCATTCCTTTCCTCCTGACATATATCCCCGAAGATTTGCCATAAGACCAAAGTGTCTCATTGCATCATCAAGATCGAAGTCACTATCATCATCCTCATCATAGTATCCATGTTCAACATCGTCGTGTGGTGGATCAAATCCTAGAGAGGGTGATTCGTTAGAGTGAGTTTGACAATATTCTTGTCTATGAATTTTTATAGCTTCGGAAATAATGTCACTAATAATACCAACATTTCCTTTGGCACGCATAAGGTTTGTAAGCTCAAATAGATGATCAGCAAACATAGGATCACTAGTATTCATTTTACTCAAAGAAATAGACTTATGGAGAATTTCATCTAGATTTTTCAAAGAATAATCTGGAAATCGTTCCTCAAGAAATTTCCATATAGTATAGGCACACTTAAAAGTAGGCAAACATCCAATCAAGTTTCTAGGCTATCCTCTAATGATAAGTTTGGCAGTTCTAAGATTCCTAACCATGTCAATTGACTCATCTTGGATGCATAGGGTCAACATAAGGTGCACAAGGGCTAGCAATGTACTTGTTCAAATGATATTTATTGAAAATTACAAGCATCTCATTTTTCCACTCATGAAAATACTCTCCATCAAGAATAGGCACTCTATGTCTAAGACTCCCCAAAGTAGACTCATCCATCTTCCTCCAATGGTGATTAAACCAAGGCAATGGAGACCAATGCTCTGATACCACTTGTAGGACCTTGAGAAGAGGTGTCTAGAGGGGGGCTGATTAGACACTAAGAGCCAAAGTTGCAGTTTTTAAGCCTTTTAAATCTAAGTGGAGTTTAGGCACAAGTTTAACATTCACAACACATATCAAGCAAGCATGCAAAGAGTATATGAGCAGCAGAAAGTAAAGCATGCAACTTGCAAGAATGTAAAGGGAAGGGTTTGGAGGATTCAAACGCAATTGGAGACACGGATGTTTTTGGCGTGGTTCCGATAGGTGGTGCTATCGTACATCCACGTTGATGGAGACTTCAACCCACGAAGGTAACGGTTGCGCGAGTCCACGGAGGACTCCACCCACGAAGGGTCCATGAAGAAGCAACCTTGTCTATCCCACCATGGTCGTCGCCCACGAAGGACTTGCCTCACTAGCGGTAGATCTTCACAAAGTAGGCGATCTCCTTGCCCTTACAAACTCCTTGGTTCAACTCCACAATCTTGTCGGAGGCTCCCAAGTGACACCTAGCCAATCTAGGAGACACCACTCTCCAAGAAGTAACAAATGGTGCGTTGATGATGAACTCCTTTCTCTTGTGCTTCAAATGATAGTCTCCCCCAACACTCAACGCTCTCTCATATGATTTGGATCTGGTGGAAAGAGGATTTGAGTGGAAAGCAACTTGGGGAAGTCTGGAGATCAAGATTCATATGGTAGGAATGGAATATCTTGGCCTCAACACATGAGTAGGCAGTTCTCTCTCAGAAATAGGATGCTGGAAGTGTAGGTTCAGTCTGATGGCCCTCTCCATGAATGAAGAGGAGGTGGAGGGGTATATATAGTCTCCACACAAAATCTAACTATTACACACAATTTACAAAACTCGGTGGGACCGAATTGAGAAACTCGGTCGGACCGATTCAGCAAATCTAGTGACCGTTAGGATTTTCGGTGGGACCGAAATGCAACTCGGTAGGACCGATATGGTTAGGGTTAGGGCATAACGTAATCTCGGTGAGACCGATTACACAAACAAGGTGAGACCGATTTTGGTAATTAGCTAACCAGAGAGTTGGTCAAGCAAACTCGGTTGGACCGATTACTCAAACTCGGTGGGACCGATTTTGATAATGAGTCAACCAGAAAGTTTGCATTGTAATCTCGGTTGTACCGATTGCTCAAACTCGGTGAGACCGATTTTGATAATGGACATACACAGAGAGATTACAATCCCATCTCGGTGAGACCGAGATCCCTATCGGTGAGACCGATTTGCCTAGGGTTTGTGGCAGTGGCTAAGACATCCAAACACGGTGGCGCCGGATAGAAAGAATCAGTGGGGCCGAGTTTGACTTCAGGTTTAGGACATATGTGTGGAAGTGGTAAAGTAGTTGAGGGTATTTGGAGCATATCACTAAGCACTTGAAGCAAGAGGCTCATTAAGCAACACCTCATCCCTCCTTGATAGTATTGGCTTTTCCTATAGACTCAACGTGATCTTGGATCACTAAAATGTAAAATGAAGAGTCTTGAGCTTGAAGATTGAGCCAATCCTTTGTCCTTAGCATCTTGAAGGAGTTCCCACATCCTTTAGTCCATGCCACTCCATTGTTGAACTTATCTGAAACATACTAGATAAAAGTGTTAGTCCAACAAGAGATATGTTGACATTAATTACCAAAACAACCTTGGGAGCACTTGTGCTTTCACCGAGCCGCCATGGTGCGGCTCCATCGACAGCGGCATCATTGGCCACTTTCTCCACGGCGTTGCTCCCTCATCGGCGATGTCAACATCTGCAGGAGCTGCTACTCCTTCGGCGATCGCTCGCGTTGCTGCTCCAGTTATCGCTCACGCTGCTGCTCTGCTCTTGCTCTTGGTCGCGTGGCTTCTCTCTTCTTGCTCTTGCTTGACTGTTCCTGTACGAGTAGCAGCTCCGGCTCTTGCTCATGCTCCTACTGCTACCTGACCTGCTGCTCGCGCTGCTACTACATGGGCGGCTAATGTATTTTACATCTAGCACTTTTTGGTGATGTATTTTTCATCATCTATTGGAGATGCTATTAGAATCGCACTTCAGGTTAACGTTGTCTCTCTTGTCCTGCTTCAACTTCGCTGTCGTACACCTCATTGAAGTTGCTTTAATGACGAGGTCGTCCATCACAGTGGAGCTATACCCTCGGTGCCATCTTCACACACCTAAGAACTGCTTCCCCACCTTGAACACCCACATCAGCCGCTGCATCCTCAGCGACCCACCCAATGGTGCTCAGGTCAACATGGCTTCGCCTAAGAGGTTTCACTTGTCGCATAACTTTTTTACTCTACACGTAATATATATTGTTCACTGCGCACACGTAGTAATTGGAAATACAAATATAGTTTATCCTACTAGCAAGATGCCCGTGCGTTGCACGAAACATCAAGATGCATTTGTATGAGTAGTTTATCTTGTGAGAGAAAAGGATGAATGAGGGAAGGCCTTATTTGAAAGTGTGGAGAGGGGTGTTATCTTTTTGCAAAATTTCCATAGTTTCCTTCCTATCCGTCAGATATAAATCTATATTGCAGGATGGCAAGCACACCATCATCACCAAATGCGTTTTTTGATAAGAGTGGAGACATGACAAGCAGTGAGGTACTAGGAAGTTAGCCATCCATGATGGACTCTCTCGAAAGCCATCATTATTTATTTCTAGGGCGTTGGAGTTGTGCATATGTAGATGGGCCTAGGAGTTGAGCAAGTAGGGCAGTAGCCTGGGTTGAAAGTAGTAGTAGTACAAAAACATTTCTGCAGGCTATTGCCTGATCAAGCCTATCTACTACAATTGCCACTGGTTAAAAATAAAAGTGAAGGAAAAACATAGGAATTGGAAAGTTATCTATGGTAGAATTATTCTCATGCATTTGGTTCAAAGGAATGGAGGAAAGGAAAACTGTAGGAATTTTTCCTTTAGTGACTCTTTCAAAGAATAACCGTAGGAATTTTAATATCCACTTGGCCCTCCTTTTCAAATTCCTATTCATGAAGAACAAGACTAAATGGTAGTAGCATAATAGCATTATAATTGTACATTTTCTTGCGGTCTGACTTAATTTGACTATGCCTCTTTGCATTCATGTGATATTCCAATTCTTGTGAACGAAACACCCAGATTGATAGAAATCATGTGTTTGCAAATGCTATATTTTGCACGTGCATTCCTACTGTCTTCCTATATTTCCTACCCATGTGTTGTTAGAATCCTCCACTTGGAAGGAGCCCTTACAGATTTACTTCTGTTATAGATAGGTGTCAATGAAACCTTGTGTGGTTTGTCCCGCTCCTGCCGTGCCATAGTCCGCCCCAGGTCACCTGTTCCAACAACAGAAGGGTCCACCACAGAAATTATCCGCCCTCCAGACTATCTTTCGCCGCCTCAGATCTTCTTCCCCGTCGTCGGCAACCACCCCAACAACATTCCCATCATCAACCGAGCAGAGGACCTTGAGGACTATATGGGTCCGCAAGAGAGGTTGCACTCTTTCGTGTTTGCTTACGTTATGAATCGCTTAATATAACCTGGTACTTTATTGTCCTGTTCACCTCTTAAACTCCGAGTCTGGTCCAAACTAATGCTCGACTTGAGTTTTTAAATGGTTGTGGGGTACATATCAGGGCAGCAATGATTAGTATATGTCTACTATCTGGTTAATCTCGGTTGTCTACTTTGATTTTCATGTTGGGTGGGAAACAAACAGTAAAGGAGCCAGTATCTGTATTTTTACCTGAAGCTATCATCTTCCTACTATCGTTTGTTTTGGGCCTATCCATAAGTAGCTACCATCACTCTGGATTTCTGCATGCAGTCCTTACATAATCTCACTATGTTTTATTCCTATGCATGTCAGTTATTGTACACAATGGTATTGAACATGTAGAACAAAAGAGACGAGGCTTGTGTGGAAATAAATTGTCATGCAGACATCGCTCATGGTAGGCGCAAAGACAACCCCCCTCCCCCCATTCCAGATTGTAATAAAGAGGAAGATAATTGTTCAGAGGGGGGTTCAGAGGGAGCAGACCACTCCTATTTACCCCTTGAGGTCTTTGCTCTAACTTGGCATGCTGATGTTGGTCATATCATGCATATGGCGCCTTGCATTGCTTACTTTACACATCAAATATGTCATCTGCTTAGTTTAAACATGCTTTGTGTGAATGCCATCTGTTTAGTTTCTATATCATATATGTGAATTATGCAATTCCATCTTGGTTAGTGAGGCATAATATATGTGAATTTTGCAATACCATCCTACTTATCCAGTCACCTTATATTTGAATTATATCATGCCATCCTTTTTTCATTATGTATTACATTTGTCAACAATGTTAGTACATTCAACTACTCTTCCTGTGCATCAGCCATTTGACACGGTGATGGAAAAATCTGGAGTGAAAACAAGGTCTTCAGGGCAGACAGTGCTATCTGACGATGCGCATATCTTGCTGGTTACAGATAGCTCCTCAGAGGAGGATTCAGAGAAATATTACCAGTCCTATTTCCCCTGAGGTGTATGCTCCAACTTGGCAGGGTTATATTGCTCATATTGTGCATATGGTCTCTTGCATTGCTATGTCATTTCCTTAGTTTGGACATGCTTTGTGTGAATGCCACTTGTTTAGTGTCTAACTACAATATATATGAACTGTGCAATGTCATCTTGTTGCAAGGCATTATATATGTCAATTATGCAATGACATCTTGTTGCAAGGCATTATATATGTGAGTTATGCAATGCCATGTTGTTTAGCCAAGCATCATATATGTGAATTATGTCATGCCATCCTTTTTGTATTACGTATTCCATTTGTCGACAATGTTAGTATATTCAACTACTCTTCCTGTGCATCAGCCATTTGAATCGGTGATGGAAAACTCTGGAGTGAAAACAAGGTCTTCAGAGCCGACAATGCTACCTGCTCAAGTAGACATCTTGCTGGTTACGGATAGCTCCTCGGAGGAGGATTCAGAGACAGATGACCAGTTCACTGTATTTACATAATTCAGATACATGTTGTCTATGTAAACATCATGGCATATGATGTTTACATAGATAGCATGTATCTGAATTATGGCATGCCAACCCATTTTCTAAAGACATAATATAGTTATATCATCTCATCCTATTTACATAGTCATCATATTTTGAATTAGGTCATTTATCCGTGAATTATATCATGCCATCATGTTTCCATGGATGACATATTTGTGAATTATGGCATGCCAACCACTTTAATAGACACATCATATAGTTATGTCATGTCATCTTGTTTACATAGTCATCATATTTTGAAGTATGTCATTCTATCATGTTTAGTTAGCCATCATATATGTGAAATTGTGTCATGCTATCTTGTTTAATTAGCCATCATATATATATGAAATTATGCCATGCTATCATGTTTGGTTAGACAACATAAATGTGAATTATTTCAAGCCCTGTTTTCTTCCGTACTATCCATTGCACCTGTCCATCATACAATGTGTGTACATTCAATTATGTTTCTTGTTTATCAACCATTTGAATTGGAGGGGTGATAGCAGTATCTATGGGAGTAAAAACATGCTCTTCAGAAAAGATCGTGCTACCCGTCGATGCAGATAAAACCATGATCTCCATCGTATCTATAATTTTTGATTGTTCCATGCCAATATTATTCAACTTTCATATACTTTTGGAAACTTTTAATACTAATTTTGGGACTAACATATTGATCCAGTGCCCAGTGCCAGTTCTTGTGTGTTGCATGTTTTATGTTTCGCAGAAACCCCATATCGAATGGTGTCCAAATGGGATAAAAATGGAAGGAGAATATTTTTGGAATATTTATGATTTTTGGGAACAAAAATAAACGTGAGACGGTGCCCGAGGGGGCCACGAGGTAGGGGGCGCCCCTGACCCTCGTGGGCAACCTGTAAGGCAGTTGCTGCTCTTCTTTTGCCGCGAGAAAGCTAATTTCTGAAAAAAAATCATGGTGAAGGTTTCAATCCAATCTGAGTTACGGATATCCGGATATATAAGAAACGGTGAAAGGGCAGAATCAGGGAACGCAGAAACAGAGATAGACAGAGAGACAGATCCAATCTCGGAGGGGCTCTCACCCCTCCCACACCATGGGAGCCAAGGACCAGAGGGGAAACCCTTCTCCCATCTAGGGAGAAGGTCAAGGAAGAAGAAGAAGAAGGGGGGCTCTCTCCCCCTCTCTCCCGGTGGCGCCGGAACGCCGCCGGGGCCATCATCATCACCGCAATCTACACCAACACCTCTGCCATCTTCACCAACATCTCCACCACCTTCCCCCATCTATATTCAACGGTCCACTCTCACGCAACCCCCTGTACCCTCTATTTGAACATGGTGCTTTATCCTTCATATTATTATCCAATGATGTGTTGCGATCCTATGATGTCTGAGTAGATTTTTGTTGTCATATCGATAATTGGCGAATTGCTATGATTGGTTTAATTTGCTTGTGGTTATGTTGTTGCCCTATGGTGCTCTCCGTGTTGCGCAAGCGTGAGGGATCCCTGTTGTAGGGTTTGCAGTATCTTCGTGGTTTCCTTATTGTCTGCATTGCGCGAGTGACTGAAACACAAACACGGATAAGTGGGTCATGGCTTATGGGAATAAAGAGGACCTGATACTTTAATGCTATGGTTTGGTTTCACCCTAATGATCTTTAGTAGTTGCGGATGCTTGCTAGAGTTCCAATCATAAGTGCATATGATCCAAGAAGAGAAAGTATGTTAGCTTATGCCTCTTCCACATAAAACTTGCTATTGGTCTAGTAAAGTAGTCAATTGCTTAGGGACAATTCTGCAACTCCTACCACCACTTTTTAACACTCGCTTTACTAACTTTATTGTTTCTTTATCTAAACATCCCCAAGTTTATATTTACGTGCTCTTTATATTCTTGCAAACCTATCCAGCAACACCTACAAAGTACTTCTAGTTTCATACTTGTTCTAGGTAAAGCGAACGCTAAGAGTGCGTAGAGTTGTATCGATGGTC
>NC_057813.1:182946168-182983810 GCF_018294505.1 Triticum aestivum | reverse complement strand
CCCATATATACCTACGTACCCTAAAACTTCCAGAACAGAAGATAGATCGGGAGTTCCGCCGCCGCAAGCCTCTGTAGCCACCAAAAACCTCTCGGGAGCCTGTTCCGGCACCCTGCCGGAGGGGGAACCCATCACCGGTGGCCATCTTCATCATCCCGGCGCTCTCCGTGATGAGGAGGGAGTAGTTCACCCTCGGGGCTGAGGGTATGTACCAGTAGCTATGTGTTTGATCTCTCTCTCTCGTGTTCTCTCTCATGTTCCCTCTATGGCATGATTTTGATGTATCCCGAGCTTTGCTATTGTAGTTGGATCTTATGATGTTTCTCCCCCTCTACTCTCTTGTGATGAATTGAGTTTCCCCTTTGAAGTTATCTTATCGGATTGAGTCTTTTATGCGAACACTTGATGTATGTCTTGCGATTCACTTGATGTATGTTTTTGTGATCAACTTGCGGGTTTCGTGACATTGGGAACCTATGCATAGGGGTTGGCACACGTTCTTGACTCTCCGGTAGTAGCTTTGGGGCACTCTTTGAAGTACTTTGTGTTGGTTGGATGAATCTGAGATTGTGTGATGCATATCGTATAATCATGCCCACGGATACTTGAGGTGACAATGGAGTATCTAGGTGACATTAGGGTTTTGGTTGATTTGTGTCTTAAGGTGTTATTCTAGTATTAACTCTATGATGGATTGTGCGGAAAGAATAGCTTCATGTTATTTTACTACGAACTCTTGAATAGATAGAACAGAAAGGATAACTTTGAGGTGGTTTCGTACCCTACCATAATCTCTATGTTTGTTCTCCGCTATTAGTGGCTTTGGAGTGACTCTTTGTTGCATGTTGAGGGCTTGTTATATGATCTATCTATGTTATTATTGTTGAGAGAACTTGCACTAGTGAAAGTATGAACCCTAAGCCTTGTTTCCACACATTGCAATACCGTTTACGCTCTCTTTTACCGCTCGCTACCTTGCTGTTTTTATAATTTCAGATTACAAAAACCTTTATCTACTATCTATTTTGCACTTGTATCACCATCTCTTCGCCGAACTAGTGCACCTATACAATTTACCATTGTATTGGGTGTGTTGGGGACACAAGAGACTCTTTGTTATTTGGTTGCAGGGTTGTTTGAGAGAGACCATCTTCATCCTACGCCTCCTACGGATTGATAAACCTTAGGTCATCCACTTGAGGGAAATCTGCTATTGTCCTACAAACCTGTGCACTTGCAGGCCCAACAACATCTACAAGAAGAAGGTTGTGTAGTAGACATCAGTCACCGGTGCTCGTCTGGGACATCAGGGGCAGCCGTTTAGATGGTTGTGTAGTGCTGCCGGCTATCGGCACACGAGGTGGAGCGACCATCTTTTAGGACCCCTCAACAGCAAATATGACAACGCATAGGCTAGGTCATTACTCCATCACTGCTAAAGTTGAGATGTTGTGCTCCAATTCAGTTTTTTGGCTCACCACTATCTACGGGCCGGCTGACGACGCCCACAAAGACGACTTCCTGGATGAGCTGGCCTCGGCAGCTCCTCCTCCTGGCCAGCCGTGGATCCTCAACGGCGACTTCAATATCATATATGAGGCCAGGGACAAGAGCAACACGAACATCAACAGGTGCATTATGGGAAGCTTCAGGGCTGCAATTGATCAGGCTGGCCTACGTGAGATCATGTGCAAAATAGGAGATTCACATGGAGCAACGAAAGAGAGAATTTGGACTGGGAAGATCTTTACCCTAAGCACACGCTGATGGCGGCATCGACAGCATGCTCTGATCACCGCCCATTGCTGCTGGGAAACGCGAAGGCTCCTTGGTGCAAAGCTCATTTCATTTTTGAAAGATTCTAGCCACGTTTCCTGCGTTTTCATGACACTATGGTCAGAGCATGGCAAAGGCAAAACTACGAAGAATTGTTGCTGGCTTGAAGATCTGGGGCAAGACTCTATTCAGTGACACAAAAATGCAGTTTCACTTGGCAACTGAAGCCATTATGCAGCTGGATATTGTGCAAGAGAAAAGGACGCTCACGCCATCAGAGTTTCATCTGCGAAAGCTGCTGAAACTGAAGATCGTTGGCCTGGCTGCCCTCGAGCGTGCAAGAAAATGGCAAGCATCTTGGGTCACTTGGCTGGAAGCAGGGGATGCCAAAGCGGCCTTCTTCCATGCCAAGATTAGTTCAAGCAGGAGTAAGAACTTCATTCAGAGCTTGCAAAAGGAGGACAGACAAGCAATAGCACACGAAGACAAGGCGGCGATGATCCACGAGCACTTTCAGGAACTGCTCGGCGAGAAAAGAGCGCGTGCGTGCACCCTCAACTGGGCTGCGCTAAACCTGCCGGTGCTGGACATCCATGGCTTGGACAATCCTTTTACTGAAGTCGAAGTGTGGGTGGCAGTGTGTGCCTTGCCAGCAGAAAAAGCTTTGGGGCCTGACGGTTTCTCAGGTAGTTTCTTCAGATCGTGCTGGCAAATCATAAAAGATGATGTGATGGAAGTGTTCCACAAATTCCATAGCCTGGCCGCGGGAGATTTTGCTACCATCAACAAGGCCCTGATCATGCTTTTGCCAAAGAAGAATGGTGCAACCCAAGTTGGGGATTATCGCCCCATAAGCCTCATCCACTCCGTGGCCAAGTTGATTGCCAAGGTGTTGTCCGTCAGGCTGTCAAGCGTCATCGACAAGATCATATCGCCTATGCAAAGTGCTTTTCAGAAGAAGAAAGGAATTCACGACAGCTATCTGTATGTGCACAACATGGTGAAGCACTTCCACCGCAAGAATAAGCCAGCTCTACTCCTCAAACTAGACATCGCCAAGGCGTTCGATAGTGTATCATGGGAGTATCTGCTAGAGCTGATGCAACAACTTGGGTTCCCGGTGAGGTGGCGGGACTGGATCGAATTGTTGCTGTCAACATCCTCTTCCTCCTGCCTGCTTAATGGCGTCGACAACGACCGCATATGGCAAAGAAAGGGCCCGCGTCAATGAGATCCGCAGTCCCCCCTCCTCTTCATCATGGCAATCGATCCGCTTCAAAGGTTGTTCGATGCTGCAACAGCTGCTGGAGAGCTGCAGCCGCTTCCTATTGGTGCTGCTCGGCTACGAGTCAGCCCGTATGCCGATGACGTGGTCGTATTCACCAACCCGCAGTACGAGGAGATGGACAAGATTCTAGGGGTGCTTCAGGGTTTTAGAGACGCCACCGGTTTGCAGCTCAACCCCGCAAAATCCTCGGTAGCTCCCATCTGATGCGACGGTACTGATCTGCTACAAGTCCTGAAAATTATGGAGGATGGATTGTCAGCTTCCCCATTACATACCTTGGCATCCCAATCACGCTTGGCAAGATCAGGCTAGTGCACCACCAATTCATCCTAGATAGAATCGGAGCTAGACTAGCAGGCTGGAAGGGCCACTTGCTGCCTATCGCGGGCCGCGAGTGCTTGTCAGGAGCGTGCTCTCAGCGCTCCCTGCGTTTGCGCTTGCCATGCTACGCGCCCTGCAAAAATTCTTCAAGGACATAGACAAGACGCGCAGAAGATTTCTATGGGCGCAAGAGGAGGAGATTTCAGGGGGAAAGTGCAAAGTTGGCTGGCCAGTTCTCGCATGACCGGTGGACTGCGGCGGCCTTGGCATCCCTGACCTCAAGCGGTTCACGCGCGCGCTGGCTCTGGCTCGCCTGGAAGCACCCGGACATGCCATGGGTTGGGCTTGGCACGCCATGCGACGCAAAGGACCAAGCTCTCTTCGCCTCTGCCACTTCAGTCACCGTTCGGAGCGGCGCAATGACATCATTCTGGCACTGTCATTGGCTGGGCGAGGCCTCTCTGTCTTGCTTACCCGGACCTGTTCAAGCACTCTTCACGAAAAAATAGGTTGGTCAAGGCTGCGCTGCAAGGGGAGAAGTGGATTCAAGACATGCGACACGACAATCCCCGTCGACATTCTTCCACAGCTTGTGCACTTGCAGCGTGCGATTCGGTCGGCTGGGATCATGTTAGAGGAGGGTGCTCCTGATGAGATCAAGTGGACGGCAGGAGGAGGTGAGGAGTACACGACGCCCTTGGCCTATGACCTACAGTTTGCCGATCGCCCTCGGACGAACCTCCAGGCGATCATATAGAAAGCCTGGGCTCTGGGAAAGATGAAGTCTTTAGCTGGCTGCAGCATCATGACCGACTGTGGTGCAATGATAGGCTGCAACGACGAGGGTGGGAAAATTGCTACTTTTGCACCCTCTGCAACAGGAGTCTCGAGTCCTCCGTCCACCTCTTCTGGGAGTGCCCTTTTGCTAGAGGCATCTGGTCTCGGGTGGCGACTTGGAGAGGTTGCACTGCACTGAGCCCTGGTGGGCAAACGCAGGGGGAAGCGACCATGCAAATCATCCAAGACATGATTGTCAGGGCAATACCAGGGACAACGAAGGGGATGAGATCGATCGTCATCGTCACAACTTGGTACATTTGGCTCGCGAGAAATGAGTGCACCTTCAGAGGAATCCAACCATGTGCACACAGAGTGATAAGCCAAATCAGAAGCGATCTCAAGCAACGGCGACTGGCAGGAGTAACCTGCTTAGCAACCCCGTTTGGGGATCCAACATGAGATTTTAGTCATAGTTTTTGCTCCCAGTTTTTCATTTTTCAAATCTTTGGCACCAACATCAGCCTGT
This sequence comes from Triticum aestivum, assembly GCF_018294505.1. NCBI lineage: Eukaryota > Viridiplantae > Streptophyta > Magnoliopsida > Poales > Poaceae > Triticum > Triticum aestivum. The sequence goes on along the minus strand of NC_057813.1, from coordinate 182,979,119 downwards.
TGATGTGCTCGCTTTTCTCCTGGTCCTCTAACCAGTGAGAAGATTTTTGTCATCCCCTTTTGCTAAATCAAATGAAAAGCCAGTATGAAGTTGGATCTTTCAAAAAAACATGTCAGCTAAACCGGTTGAATAACGCTTGTGCAACCATATTCAGGGTAGAATATCACATGATACCACCATTCAAGTGATACCATGATACCAGTTTCCAAAATCCAATTTTAGACGTATAGAATAAATTTAAAAATAATTGCGAATGTTCATCACATATATGTCTACCTCCCCTAAAAATTCAGATCAAAATGTGAAATACACAAAGAAAAACAAAAAAGACAAATCTATATGTGAATAGTGTCGTTTTTGACACTATTCATCCTTTTGTCTTTATTGACACTATTCATGTTGGATTTCTCTTTTTTGTTTCTCTTTGTGTATTTCACACTTTGATCTGAATATTTTAGGGGAGGTAGACATATATGTGATGAACATTGACAAATTTTTTCGAAATCTTTCGACACATCTCAAATTGGACTTTTGGAACCGGTATCATGGTATCACTTGAATGGTGGTATCTTGTGATATTCTCCCTATTCAGGTGGTTGCACACAAAGGCCATGTGCTCCGCAATGCTCAAGTAATTAAATGATGACCACATGCGGTTCAAGGGGTTTTAACTGGGACTAACAGGGATTGTGGGGGATTAAATCATGTACAAGCCAAATTCCCCTCCACTCCTCTCCAAACCCCTTGGGAGGAGGTTGAACCGAACAAGGCCTAAGACTAACCACGGTGGGGGTAACTTAATTCCATACAGTATCATAATATGATACTCAACGCTCTCTTTCTTCATTTAATTCTATGCCACCTCATCAAATTTTCCTAGTTGGCATGCATGATACTACTTATGATACTCCCATTACAACCAGTAGAATTAATATACCTAATTTAAATGGTCGCCACCTGATCTCTTTTTCCTCCTCCAGCATCCGACTGAAGAAGAATCATGCAAGACACCAGCTGTTTTCGTCGGTGTCGCCTCGGCGGTGACCTTCATGGGGTACAATCGGCGGCGGCTCCCGTGTTCTACTTCTCCTTGATGATGGCGGCGGGCGGGGACGTGCTTGCAGTCACCTCGCTGACATTCGCGTAGCCGCCTCACCTCATCGACATTCACGGAAGCTTCTTTCTCTACCTGCATGGCGCGGCTACGCGCGCGTCGATGGCGGATGGCGCAGTCGCAGGCACTAGAGACACTGTATGACGCGGCGGCATCGAGGGCAGCGATCATGCCCATGCCGCCGTGCTCCCCGACAAGCCGACGTGGAGCAAGTCAGCAGTCTTCCTCGAGCTATATTGGGGCAGCCAGCTGTGGAACCACGCGTTGTCTTAGTGCGGCAACTGCCTTCAATGGGCTAGGCGAGGTAGGTGGAGCAGGGAGTTGTCTCGCTCTTAACTGCCGGGCTCAGCACGCCACCCAAACGACTTTTATACCAGAGAACTGCTCTTCCTGCTCGTCGGGTGCCGCTGAAAGAGTGGAGAAAATGGTGGAAGGAGGAGTTTGGCTGGCGTCCTGCTCCTGAATGGACGTGTGTGGCCGGAGTGGGTTTCTCGCATTCCACACGGGTTTAAATGTAGGTTTTTGAATGCTGCAAGGAGGCGGGTACAGCTGGGAGTGAAGTGGACGGCACCCTCGTTTGGCGCGCCGCTTCAAATGGCGGACGCAGTGAGAGGTCGCATCCGCCCTGACCCCCTTGACCATGGACCTTGACCGTGTACGTCCGGCTTTGAGGACACCATTATCCTTGGTCGTAATGGTGAGTATCATATACTATGTCCATAATGCATAGTATCATAAGTTATCTTAGGTTGCCTTATTAATTGCCATGCATGACACAAAGTAGTACAAAAATTAATATGATACGGCATCATGATATGATACTACACCCTCTCTTTCCTCATCTAATTGTGTGCCACATCATCTAAAAAGTCTAGTTGACATGCATGATACTTCCATTACGACCAGCCGACCTTGACGGTGTACGTCACCTTGTGTCCAGATCTGGGATGCCACGTGTACCAGATGAATGACTCCAAGTTCGACCACCGTGATGCTAGGTGCGAGCCGAGGAACACTGTTGGAGAGACCCCCATCATAATTTTCCTACATTGGTCATTTGATTCATAGGATAGAATGCTATAGGATTTTTTCCTATGAAATCATGTGTTAATTGGCAATCTAGCATCCACTCCAACTTTTTTCACTTACTTTGTTTTTCCTGTGTCAAACACTCTGGTTTTTTTAGGGGAGCACTGTGTTAATGCTATGGGATTCAAGTGGACATGCCACTCCAATCCTTTATTTTTCCTATTCTTGCGTTTTAAGTTCCTACGAAGAGAGTTCTTGCTCTAAATGATGTACCGCTCGAAGAGCCTCCTATATTAATTAACCATCCTCTAAAAAGGTGGACCAGCTTTGGCTATAATATACTTTAGTACTAGGTTAGTATGTGACCTTGCGCCTAGCTCCTCGCCTCTTTCGGAAGTCGAACAATAATGATGGTACTACAGTAGTACTTCTAGCAATCTGACACAAAATGAATTGTTGCATGTCCACCGCTTGTAAGAAAAAAATTCTCCTCATGCTGCGAGCCACCACGCACGCGTTGGCGAGGGAGAAGGCGTAGTAAGAAAGCTTCTTGTCGTTCTACGAGTTGACGGGACACATCAAAGTTATTTAGTACTCTCTCCAAAAAGGGTCGACCATGTCCACGGCTACCATCCTATGCTCCGTCATTGAGTATGTGCACTATTCACGTGCTATCGAGGAGAAAAAATATTGTGTAGTAGGTGCCACCGGAGTGCACGGCTCACTTATGCACTGCTTATCTCCATTTTCTTGCATGACACATGCACCTTGATGCTAGATGTCCCGCGTGTTGGCAAGAAGGAGCAAGGAACCTCGCGGTGGAGCATCTGCACTCATAATATTTTATATTATTAGCAAGATTCCCGTGTGTTGCACGTAAGATCAAGATGCATTTGTATGAGTAGTTTATCTTGTGAGAGAAAAGAATGAACGAGGGAAGGCCTTATTTGCAAATGTGGAGAGGGGTGTGGGTATCTTTTTGCAAAATTGCCATAGTTTCCTTCCTATCTGTTAGATATAAATTGGACGGTCTATATTGCAGGATGACAGGCACACCATCATCACCAACTCTATTTTTATAAGAGTAGAGATAGATAGATTCAACAATATCAATTTATAAAATCAACCAAATCTCTTCACATTCATATACCATTCTATAGTGTGAGAATAACTTTGAATGTTACCTCCGTGGGACACCTAGTTATAGCATATCCAGCAGCCCGTGTTGCTTCTCGCTCCTCGTCCTTATAGCCTGCTGATTGTAACTTATATACACTTGCTCTTTGAGCAAAGGCCTCCTTAAGCACACATTAATTTCCTGGGCATGCTTCTTTCTACTCAATGTTGCGTGCACTTTGAGCATGTTGGCAACTTCATTGCTAGCTTGCTGGCTCATCCTGCAATTGACGCTAACACATTGCAGCACTCCTGCAAGGCCCAGAGGTTAATTTGAGAACAAGTACCTCGAGGTTAATTTGACAGACATGCCTTATAGGTTGCCAGAAGTCATATCACTTTTTTTGGAAACATGTCGTGAAGTAACATGGTAGACCTTCTTTCAAGCCAATTAACATGTGTTCAAAAAACAAAAATTATCAAAAAGTAACGTGATAGACCTTCGGTTAACATGTGTTCAAAAAACAAGTACTTCTACAAGACCTAGAGGTTAATTTGAGAACAAGTACGTCGAGATTAATTTGATAGACATGCCTTATAGATTGACAAAAGTCATATCACTTTTTTTGGAAAGATGTCGTGAGCTAACACGATAGACCTTCTTTCAAGCCAATTAACATGTGTTCAAAAAACAAAAAATATCAAAAAGTAACGCGATAGACCTTCGATTAACATGTGTTCAAAAAACAAGTACTCCTGCAAGACCCAGAGGTTAATTTGAGAACAAGTACCTCGAGGTTAATTTGACAGACATGCCTTATACTCCCTCCATTTCTTTTTAGTCAGCATATAAGATTTGGTCAAAGTCAAACTTTGTAAATTTTGACCAACTTTATTGGAAAAAATATCAACATCTACAATACTAAAGCTATATGGTATGAAAATTAATTTCATGATGCATCTAACAATATTGATTTCATATTGTGAATCTTGATATTTTTTCTATAAACTTAGTCAAAGTTTAGCAAGTTTGACTTTGACCAAATCTTATATGCAGACTAGAAAGAAACGGAGGGAGGTTGACAAAAGTCATATCACTTTTTTTTGGAAAGATGTCGTGAATAACACGATAGACATTCTTTCAAGCCAATTAACATGTCTTCAAAAGACATAAGTATCAAAAAGTAACGTGATAGACCTTCGATTAACATCTGTTAAAAAAACAAGTACTCCTGCAAGACCCAAAGGTTAATTTGAGAACAAGTACCTCAAGGTTAATTTGACAGACATGCCTTACAGGTTGACAAAAGTCATATTAGTTTTTTTGGAAAGACGTCGTGAACTAACACGATAGGCCTTCTTTCAAGCCAATTAACATGTGTTCAAAAAACAAAAATTATCAAAAACTAACATGATAGACCTTCGATTAACATGTGTTCAAAAAACAAAAATTACAAAACAAAGACTTTGAGGTTCAACTAATAGGCCGGAGCACTATATACATTTAAGCCAATTAAATGTTTATAGTAACCCATCCCATTAGTTTTAACATCGAGTCCACTTCCCATTCACTCATCCATCTGATGACTACTCCATCCTCAGCATGGTTAACTTGGGAGTTCTATTGGATGAGCAGTCTGAAAGCACAAGTGCCCCCTGGGTGATTTTGGTAATCCATGACAACATATCTCTTGTTGGACTAATATTTCTACCTAGTGTATTTCAGATAAGTTCAACATTGGAGTGGCATGGACATGGACAAGAGGATGTGGAACCCCTTCAAGATGCTAAGGACAAATATTGGCAAATGCTGAAGACTCTACATTTTCCATTTTAGTGATCCAAGATCACGTTGAGTACATAGGAAAGCCAATACTATTAAAAGGTGATGAGGTGTTGCTTAATGGCTTGCTTGCTCAAAGTGCTTAGTGATATGCTCCAAAACCCTTAGACACTTTCTCACATACACATATGTCCTAAACCTAATTGTCAAACTCGGCCCCACCGATTTGATCTATCCGGCACCACCGAGTTTCAGTTGATACAACCACTGCCAAACCCTAGTCACTTCGGTCTCACCGATGGGATCTCAGTCTCACCGAGATGGGCTTGCAAATTCTCTGAGATCTATTGCAACATTTTTGGTCTAACCGAGTTTGTTCAGTCGGTCCCACCGAGTTTGCTTGACCAATCCTCTGTTTACTTATTACCAAAATCGGTCTCACCGAGTTTGAGTAATCGGTCAAACCGAGTTGAGGTTTTACCCTAACCCCTGCACATCGATCCCACCGAGATGACTAAGTCGGTCCCACCGAAAACTCTAGCATTCATATTTTTACCTGGATCGGTCTGACTGAGTTTGCTGATTTGGTCCCACCAAGTTTGGGAATTTGTGTGTAACGGCTAGATTTTATGTGGATGCTATATATACCCCTCCACCCATTCTTCATTTGTGACGAAAGCCATCAGAACATACCTGATGTCTACTACGCAACTTTATTCTTGTGGACACGTGTTGGGCCTCCAAGCGCAGAGTTTTGTAGAACAATAGCAATTTTCCCTCAAGTGGATGACCTAAGGTTTATCAATCTGTGAGAGGTGTAGGATGAACATGGTCTCTCTCAAACGACCCTGCAACCAAATACAAGAAATCTCTTGTGTCCCCCAACACACCCAATACAATGGCAAATTGTATAGGTGCACTAGTTCGGCAAAGAGATGGTGATAAAAGTGTAATATGATTGGTAGAAATATATTTTTATAATCTGAATAAATAAAAATAGCAAGGTAGCAAATAGTAAACAGGCACAAAAATGGTATTGCAATGCTTAAAAATGAGGCCTAGGGTTTGTACTTTCGCTAGTGCAAGCTCTCAACAATGCTAACATAGTTGGATCATATGATTATCCCTCAAAGTGCAATAAAGAATCACTCCCAAGTTCCTATCAGCAAAGAACAAAAGATAGGAATTGTTTGTAGGTCTCGAAACCACCTCAAAGTTATTCTTTCTGTTCGATCTATTCAAGAGTTCATACTAAAATAACACAAAGCTATTTTTTTCTGTTCGATCTATCCTAGAGTTCATACTAGAATAACACCAAAGCAAATTCATATTCATAATTCTCAATCCACACAAAGAACTATAAAGAGACCCCAAAATTTCCGTTCGGAGAAAAACATGCATCAACCCCTATGCATAGATTACCCCAATATCACCGCGGGAATCCGTGAGTTGAATGCCATAACACATACCAAGTGAATCAATAACATACCTCATTGTCACCACAAGTATTCATATTGCAAGACTATATATCATGTGTTCTCATCTCTGAATATTCAATCTGACAAGACAAAACTTTGAGGGGTAAAGATTCAATTCATCATAACAAGAGTATAGAGGGGAGAAACATCATATGATCCGACTATATTAACAAAGCTCATGATATAGATCACGAGAGAGAGAGAGAGAGAGAGATCAAACACATAGCTACTGGTACAAACCCTCAGCCCCGTGGGTGGACTACTCCCTCCTCATCGTGGTGGTCGCCGGGCTGATGAAGATGGCCACCGGAGATGATTCCCCCCTCCACCAGGGTGCCGGAACGGGGTCTAGATTGGTTTTCATGGATACAGAGACCTTGCGGCAGCGGAACTTCTGATCTAGGTCTACCCCGAAGGGTTTTAGAATATTTGGGAATTTATAGTGCAAAGAGGGGGTGCGGAAGGCCACCGAGGTGAGCACAACCCACCTGGGCGCGCCAGGGGGCCCTAGCGCACCCTGGTAGGTTGTGCCCCCCTCGAGGCACCCCCCTAGGTGCAGATCAGGCCCATTGGGTTCCTTCTGGTCTAGAAAAAATCTCCAAAAAGTTACGCGGTGTTTGGACTCCGTTTGATATTGATTTCCTGCGATGTAAAAAACAAGCAAAAACAACAACTGGTGCTGGGCACTGTGTCAATAGGTTAGTCCCAAAAAATGATATAAAGTTGCTATAAAATGATTGTAAAACATCCAAGAATGATAATATAATGGCATGAATACTTCATAAATTATTGATACGTTGGAGACGTATCAATACCTACACTTCCACTACTCATTTTCTGAGAGAGAACCACCTACTCATGTGTTGAGACCACGATATTCCAATCCTACCACAAGAATCTTGATCTCTAGCCTTCCCCAAGTTGCTTTCCACTCAAATCATCTTTCCACCATAGCCCAATCTATGAGAGAGAGTTGAGTGTTGGGGAGACTATCATTTGAAGCACAAGAGCAAGGAGTTCATCATCAACACACCATCTATTACCTTTCGGAGAATGGTGTCTCCTAGATTGGTTAGGTGTCACTTGGAAGCCTCTGCTAGGATTGTGGAGTTGAACCAAGGAGCTTGTAAGGGCAAGGAGATCGCCTACTTCGTGAAGATCTACCCTAGTGAGGCAAGTCCTTCGTGGGTGATGGCCATGATGGGATAGACAAGGTTGCTTCTTCGTGGACCCTTCGTGGGTGGAGCCCTCCGTGGTATCGCGCAACCGTTACCCTTCATGGGTTGAAGTATTCATCGACGTGGATGTACGATAGCACCACCTATCGGAACCATGCCAAAAATCTTTGTGTCTCCAATTGCGTTTGCACACTCCAATCCCATCCCTTTACTTTCTTGTAAGTTGCATGCTTTACTTTCCGCTGCTCATATACTCTTTGCATGCTTGCTTGAATTGTATTGTGTATGCTTGAAATTGTGTTAATCTACCACCTCAACTTGAAAAACTTAAAAACTGCCAACTTTATTTGTTGAGGGTCTAATCACCCCCCGCCCCCTCTAGACACCTCTTCTCGTTCCTTTCACAGTCGGTAGGGAATCTGGTCCTTGCCGATATAGGAAGCCTCTTTGCATCCTTTATTGCATACCCGGATGACCGCATGTTGCCGCCCAATGTCCAATGCCACGTCCCCCGTGAATGTAGAAGCTTCCCTCCCTCGTCTAGTGGATTCGCGTGTTTTCCCCTGTTTTTTGCCGCCTGCCCACCTATAGAACCGCCTTGCGCCGGCCAATTCCTCTCCTAACACCTAGGGAGGCAGTTGAATCAAACAAGTCTAACTTGTTTCTGGTGGGTACATTGACGTGGCATCGAAAGGGTGTGATAGCTAACTCTCACAAAATAATTGACTACCACGTTGGCATACATGAGCATGGAGCCCACTTGTCAGCATGCTGGATGAAGGAAGGAATGCAAGACAAAATGGAGCCCAGAAGGGTACGTATCAATTGGCTCACGTGTGACAACCATTGGAGCAATCCACTCAGATTGTACTACGTTAAAAAATTCATGCAAACACGGTCGGTTATACTGTGAGTAGGTGACTGTGCGCTTGGCTCTTTGCCTCTTCCAGAAGTCGAACAATGATGATGGTACTACATTATAGATAATTCTGGCAATCTGACACCGAATGAATTGTCGCACGTCCACCGCATGTATTAAGCACACTATCGTAAAGCAAAAGCTTCTCCTTGTCCTACGAGCCACCACGTGCACGCGTGAGGGAGGGAGAGGTCCTACTAGTAGTAAGCAAAGCTGATGATAACGACTTTGATCTTGAAGAATCTATGAGACACTTTGTTCTATGGCAATCTTTGCGGCTACATGGCTGGAGGAAAGGAATGGGTCCTTGACAGTGGACGTACCGATCACATGACCGGAGATAAAGATAGGTTTCGTGAGCTTGCTGAAAACAAAGGCCCTCGAAAGTATGTCAATTTCGGTGATAACTCAAAGGGTAAGGTGGTTGGCCTCGGTAAGGTGGCCATCTCACATGACAGCTCCATACAAAATGTTATGCTCGTTGAATCTCTTGGCTATAATCTACTTTCTGTATCTAGACTAGCTGACTTTGATTTCATTGTCCTATTTACTAAACTAGATTGCCAAGTGTTTCGTAGAGATAATCATAAAATGGTCTTTACCGGCATATGTAGAGATGATCTATACATTGTTGACTTCACTAAAAAGGCTCAATCTAGAACTTACTTAATTGCTAAATCTTCCAATGGCTGGTTGTGGCATAGACGGTTAGGTCATGCGGGCATGCGAAACCTTGACAAGCTTATTAAAGGTGATCATATCCTTGGTGTTAAAGATGTCATATTTGATAAGGATAGACTTTGCAGCGCTTGCCAAGAAGGAAAACAGGTTGGAGGAAGCCACCCCGTGAAGAACATCATGACCACGAGAAGACCGCTCGAGCTACTTCACATGGATCTTTTCGGTCCCAACACTTACAAAAGTCTCGGTGGTAACTTGGTTGGACTAGTCATCGTTGATGATTTTCAAGATTTAAATGGGTGTTCTTTCTTGATGATAAATCGCAGGTTCAAAATATCTTCAAAAACTTCGCTAGGAAGGTCCAAAATCAATTTGAAGTGAAGATCAAGAAGGTTCGTAGCGACAACGAAACGGAGTTCAAGAACGCCAATGTGGACACCTTTCTTGACGAAGAAGGGATCTCACATGAGTTCTTGGCTATGTACACACCACAACAAAATGGAGTTGTTGAGAGGAAGAACCGTACGCTCATCGAAATGGCGAGAACGATGCTTGATGAGTACAAAACGCCAAAACACTTTTGGGCAGAAGCGGTTGAGACAGCTTGTCATGCAACGAACCGTCTATATCTTCACAAGCTACTTGGCAAGATGGCATACGACCTCCTCACCCGCAACAAACCCCAAGTTGGATACTTTCGGGTATTCGGCTCAAAGTGTTACATTCTTGACAAGCATCATCATCGAAATTTGCTCCTTAGTCTCATGAAGGTTTCCTACTCGGTTATGGCTCAAACTCTCACACTTATCGTGTCTACAACAATTTCATCCGAAAGGTTGAAGAGACGGTAGATGTGAAGTTTGATGAATCTAACGGCTCGCAAGTAAAGCAATTGCCAATTGATGTAGGTGACAAAGATCCTTCGGAAGCAATCCAAGACTTGTCTATCGGCAAGATTCGCCCAACAGAGATGAAGGAGAGTACCTCGTCCGTCCAAGTGGAAGCCTCAACCTCACGCCAAGGTGAACCACGAGTTTACTTGGAGGCATCCACAAGTGGGACATGTCAAGACGATGAGAACGAGGATGTACAACAAGATGAACCTCGACGACCTCCTTCTCCACCTCCACGGGAGAACAACCACGCCAACAACAACGAAGAAAGACATGAAGAAGAACAAGACAATGAAGAGGATGTTCCACCCCGACCCAAACAAAAGCTATCATGAGTTCGAGCAAGAGTCTCAAGAGATCATCTGTCAAATAAATTATTGATGACATTCAAACCGGGAGAATTACTCGCTCTAAAACTCGTTTGGCTAACTTTTGTGAACATTACTCATTCATTTCTAGCATTGAACCTATGAAGGTTGAAGAAGCATTAGAAGATCCAGATTGGATAAATGCCATGCACGAAGAGATACACAACTTTGAGAGGAACCAAGTGTGGACGTTGGTTGAGAAGCCCGATGAGAAGCACAATGTCATTGGAACCAAATGGGTGTTTCGGAACAAGAAAGATGAAGATGGACAAGTTGTACGCAACAAGGCTCGTCTCGTTGCTCAAGGCTACACTCAAGTCGAAGGTATGGACTATGGTGAGACTTACGTCCCCGTTGCTAGACATGAGTCCATTCGCATCTTACTTGCCTATGCCAATCATCATGACATTACCTTATATCAAATGGACATCAAAAGTGCTTTTCTCAATGGTGAGATTGAGTAGGAAGTTTATGTTAAACAACCTCCTGACTTTGTTAATCTTAAGAAACCCAACCATGTTTACAAACTTCACAGAGCTTTATGGTCTTAAGCAAAATCCTAGAGCTTGGTATAAATGCTTGACTAAGTTTCTTCTTGATAAAGGGTTTGAAATTGGTAAAATTGATTCTACACTCTTTACCAAAAGGGTTAATGTAGAATTATTTGTGTGCCAAATTTATGTTGATGATATCATATTTGGATCAACTAACCCTCATTTTAGTGAGAAGTTTGGGAAGCTTATGTGAGAGAAGTTTGAGATGTCTATGATGAGTGAACTCAAGTTATTTCTCGATTTGCAAATCAAGAAAACTAAGGAGGGAACCTTTATCTCTCAAGCGAAGTATACCAAGGACTTATTCAAGAAGTTCAACATGCAAGAATGCAAAGATATGAACACTCCCATGCCTACTAGTGGACATCTTGACTTGACAAAGGATGGCGAACCATTTGACCAAAATGTTTACCGCTCAATGATTGGTTCATTGTTATATCTTTGTGCATCCCGTCCCGATATCATGCTAAGTGTGTGCATGTGTGCACGATATCAAGCGGCCCCCAAAGAGTGTCATCTTAAGGCTGTGAAAAGGATACTGAGATACTTAATACATACACCAAATTTTGGCATTTGGTATACTAAGAGGTCTTCTTTTGATCTTGTTGGCTACTCTGACTCGGACTATGCTGGTGACAAGGTTGATAGAAAGTCCACTTCGGGTACTTGTCAATTTCTTGGTAGATCTCTCATGTCTTGGTCCTCCAAGAAACAAAACTCGATATCCTTATCCACCACCGAAGCGGAATACATTGCCGCTGGTTCATGTTGTGCTCAATTACTTTGGATGACCCAAACTCTTAAAGATTATGGAATATATGTGAAACATGTTCCATTGCTTTGCGATAATGAGAGTGCTATTAAGATTGCTCATAATCCCGTGCAACATTCTTGAACTAACATATTGAAGTTCGGCATCATTTCATTCGAGATCATGTTGCTAAGGGAGATATGAAACTTAAGCATGTTCGTAGCGACAAGCAATTGGCGGACATATTCACTAAACCACTTGATGATAAAGTGTTTTGCTGGTTGAGAGGTGAATTGAACATCATTAATGCCTCAAATTTGGAGTAGAAACTCCAAGTGGATGCATGCAAGGCATGAGCCTTACTATGACTAATCCTTGACCATTCTCTTATGATGATGATCATATGTCTTGGATACTCTTGTACTCTTGCATGCTATCTAATCCTTGTAGGTACTTGGATAAGCCCAACTCCATGAGATTGCAACTCAATCACATTTTAAGCAATCTCTACATCTACAAGTCTCTACAATGGTGGATGAAGACAAGGAAGCACGAAACCATTCAATATATCCTTTGACAAATTCCTATATCAAATTTTCAATTGGTATTCAAATTTCATGATTGTCACTTTAGATACACAAGTGCGCTTTCTTGCAAGACTAACCCATGTAGGAAGATGAACTTCAACTACAAGTGGTGCTCCCATTTCTTGATGATCTATATCAACTTGAGCACCCTACACAAGTTCAACTACATGACCAAGGTCATCACCACCACCCAAGGTATGTCATTCCATCTTAGAGATGCTTTAGCCCAAGACATGGGTCAAAGCAACTCAATAAGATGAGAATACATCAAGATGCTTAAACGAAAAATGGCAAGCGCATTTTGAGCTTAAATGATGAGTATGACCTGTGATCAAGTGTCTTCACTTGACTCCTAAGTCAATATACTCTAACATAGGTGACTTTGTCGCTGACCAATTCTAGATGAAGTTCTCTGTTGTTTCTTTGTGCTCTTGCATTTGTCTCATGCATGCTAGTTCCCCTTTCAAAGAAAAACTTCATCTAGATGTCTTTTCTTTTCTTTGTTATTTTCTGCATTTCCCTACATCAAATTCATTGCAAATCCTTTAGTTAATTACTTGCATATCCTTGTGAGATCTTATTTGCACAGTGAGCTGAGGTGACAAGAATCTACTCTCTGGGTTGAACTCGGTCTCACCGGATTGATTTCTTCAGCTGAACCGAATCAACTCGGTGCCACCGATTGCAACCACTCGGTGCTACCAATTTCAGTCCTGAGACAAAATCTTTGTCACTTGCATTCTGCATATCTGTCCCAGCTCCACTCTTTGTAACTTGTTCTCTACCATTATCCTATATTGCATGTGGCTTTGGAATGTGACTCCAGGACCAAACCTATTTGACTCATGCTCTAGAAGTCTCTTCTTGGAAATTGATGTCAAAGGGGGAGAGAGAGCACATCAAAGCTTATCACATAAGAGAGAATGCACTCATAAAAGCTTCTCCTGTTGCTCTTATTCTTAAGAGGAAAGTTGTCTCATGTCTAAGAGGGGAAAGACATGATAGTATATGTTATGACTCTATCTTGCTCTGATTTTCTTGTTTGCTCCGATTTTCTACCCTAGCTTATCCCATTATCCCATGTCAGATTCAAGGGGAGAAAGACATCTAAGGAAAGAAGATCTTTGGACTTCATTGCATATATTTATTCTTGGGGACATGTCAATATCCAAATAGAGTACCTAGTACTCACACTCTACATGTCATCGCAGTCTTCGTATTCTTGTGTCCTTTAGCCCTTGCTCTGTCTAGTAGATGTTCTTGTGTTATCTAACCCTGTTTACCCAGGTACTTCTTATTCAAAGCTAGCTCAATACCACAAGGTAAGTATATGCATCACACTCATATGCATGAAGATCTCTTGTTGTGGTACATTTTTTTGCAAGAGAGATTCATAAACATGAAGGTATATTTCCAGCATTTGTATCATTTGCTCTGATGCATATAGCCAAGACACATGTAACTCATTGCTTGCTCTGACATGTGTATGCATTCTCACACTCTTATGATCTATCATCACATGATTGCATGCATGTAGGGGCAGCCAATGCAAGTTGCATGTTTGTCCAAAGCTTTGTTTGGTATTTCCTTATATCTTTATCTAAAGCTTTGATGTATGTTGTCATCAGTTACCAAAAAGGGGGAGATTGAAAGCACAAGTGCTCCCTGGGTGATTTGGGTAATTCATGACCACATATCTCTTGTTGGACTAATATTTATACCTAGTGTATTTCAGATAAGTTCAACATTGGAGTGGCATGGACATGGACAAGAGGATGTGTAACCCCTTCAAGATGCTAAGGACAAATATTGGCAAAAGATCAAGACTCTACATTTTCCATTTTAGTGATCCAAGATCACATTGAATCCATAGGAAAGCCAATACTATTAGACGGGGATGAGGTGTTGCTTAATGGCTTGCTTGCTCAAAGTGCTTAATGATATGCTCCAAAACCCTCAGCCACTTTCTCACATCCACATATGTCCTAAATCTAAATGTCAAACTCGGCCCCACCAATTTGATCTATCCGGCGCCACCGAGTTTCACTTGATACATCCATTGCCAAACCCTAGTCACATCGGTCTCACCGATGGGATCTCGGTCCCATCGAGATGGGCTTGCAAATTCTCTGTGATCTATTGCAACATTTTCGGTCTAACTGAGTTTGCTTGACCAATCCTCTGTTTACTTATTACCAAAATCGGTCTCACCGAGTTTGAGTAATCGGTCAAACCGAGTTGAGGTTTTACCCTAACCCCTGCACATCGGTCCCATCGAGACGACTAAGTCGGTCCCACCGAAAACTCTAACATTCATATTTTTACCTGGATTGGTCTGACCGAGTTTGCTGATTCGGTCCCACCGAGTTTGGGAATCTGTGTGTAAAAGCTAGATTTTGTGTGGAGGCTATATATACCCCTCCACCCATTCTTCATTTGTGAGGAAAGCCATCAGAACATACCTACACTTCCACTACTCATTGTCTGAGAGAGAACGACCTACTCATGTGTTGAGACCAAGATATTCCAATCCTACCACAAGAATCTTGATCTCTAGCCTTCCCCAAGTTGCTTTGTACTCAAATCATCTTTCCACCATAGCCAAATCTGTGAGAGAGAGTTGAATGTTGGAGAGACTATCATTTGAATCACAAGAGCAAGGATTTCATCATCAACACACCTTCTATTACCTTTTGGAGAGTGGTGTCTCCTAGATTGGTTAGGTGTCACTTGGGAGCCTCCGTCAAGATTGTGGAGTTCAACCAAGGAGTTTGTAAGGGCAAGGAGATCGCCTACTTCGTGAAGATCTACCCTAGTGAGGCAAGTCCTTCGTGGGTGATGGCCATGATGGGATAGACAAGGTTGCTTCTTTGTGGACCCTTCGTGGGTGGAGCCCTCCGTGGACTCGCGCAACCGTTACCCTTCGTGGGTTGAAGTATCCATCAATGTGGATGTACGATAGCACCACCTACCGGAACCACGCCAAAAATCTCGGTGTCTCCAATTGCGTTTGTACACTCCAATCCCATCCCTTTACTTTCTTGCAAGTTGCATGCTTTACTTTCCGCTGCTCATATACTCTTTGCATGCTTGCTTGAATTGTATTGTGTATGCTTGAAATTGTGTTAATCTACCACCTCAACTTCAAAAACTTAAAAACTGCCAACTTTATTTGTTGAGGGTCTAAACACCCCCCCCTCTAGATACCTCTTCTCGTTCCTTTCACAGTCCGTAGGGAAGCTGGTCCTTGCTGATATAGGAAGCCTCTTTGCATCATTTATTGTGTACCCGGATGACCGCGTGTTGCCGCCCAATGGCCAATGCCACGTCCCCCGCGAATGTAGAAGCTTCCCTCCCTCGTCTAGCGGGTTCGCGTGTTTTCCCCTGTTTTTTGCCACCTACCCACCTATAGAACCGCCTTGTGCCAGCCAATTCCTCTCGAAACACCTGGGGAGGCGGTTGAACCGAACAAGTCTAACTTGTTTCTGGTGGGTACATTGACGTGGCGTCGAAAGGGTGTGATAGCTGACTCTCACAAAATAATTGACTACCATGTTGGCATACATGAGCATGGAGCCCACTTGTCAGCATGCTGGACGAAGGAAGGAACGCAAGACAAAATGGAGTGTGGAAGGTACAAATCGATTGGCTCACGTCTGACGACCATTGGAGCAATCCACTCAGATAGTACTACGTTAAAAAATTCGTGCAAACACGGCATGTTATACTGTGAGTAGGTGACCGTGTGCTTGGCTCTTTGCCTCTTCCAGAAGTCGAACAATGATGATGGTACTATAGTATAGATACTTCTGGCAATCTGACACCGAATGAACTGCTGCACGTCCAACGCCTGTATTGAGCGCACTATCATAAAGCAAAAGTTTCTCCTTGTCCTACGAGCCACCGCGCGCACGCGTGAGCAAGGGAGAGGTCGTACTAGTAGTAAGAAAAGCTTCTCCTCGTTTGCAAGTTGACGGGACAAATCAAAAGTGGTGTATTAGTCTCCAAAAAGGTTTGACATGTCCATGGCTACCATCCCGTGCTCCATCATTCAGTGCGTGCACGATTCATGTTTCTTTGAGAAAATGATGTTGCGTATGTGCCATCGAATAGAATAACTTAATTTATAAAAAACGCGCCACCGCATCATGATTGAACTTTGATTCATCCATGCGTGGTTCCCATGAACAACTACTACACTCGCGAAATTATCAGGTGAGCTGCCTCTTCATACAGAAATGAGCTCACTGTGTACCCGCGCGTGAGTTTTAGGGAAAGAGGCAAAGAGTACCTGCGTCGGTGCCTTCACCTCTTCTCTTCATGCTCGTATTCCTTTTTTTTGGTGATTCGTGCACGTACTCCACCTACGTTTGTGACCATTGGTGAGTATCTCCTACTATACTTAATTCCATTTTCCTACATGATACGTGGATCTGGATGCTGGATGTCCCACGTGTCGGCAAAACTTAGAAGAACGCTTTCCGACGACCGAGAAGGAGCAAGAAACCTCGCGGTGGAGTGTCTAGACTCTTTAATATTTTTATTCAGCGATATAAAATCTACCCAATCTTCTCCACAGTAGACCGGAAGAGTCTGAAACACGGCGGCCCAGTGTAGTTACATCATACATGGCCAACCCACGGTATCACCATATTTCTTGGCCTCCGTGCGACAACTAGCTCTAGTAATCCACCAGCCCGTATTGCTTCTTGCTCCTCGTCTCTCTCAAAGTGCGGCGGGCTGGCTATTTTGCCGTCTATTGAGGTCGATTAACTCATCACTCGCTCCCACATGTTAGCGACATGCCAAGAGCATTCTAAATTTTTTACTGTACTCTATTGTTATGCCAAGAAGAGGAAGCGCTTTGACCGATGGACCAAACGAGATAGGCGTGCCGTGCCGTGAGTGTGTCCAGTTTCTCGTTTTGAACTTGTTTGGTGTAGTAGTAACACTTGGTTCTGCACCTTCATAGAATGATGGAAATCCCCGCTAAAAAGGCGCTTTGCGTTCTGCTAATCCCGTCATCCGTTCTTGTTTTGTGCATTATATTGTTAAGTGTCATAACTAAGATATAATTAACCAATGCATGTAAAAAATTCTTGTTTAGTACTGTAGTACTCCACATGCATGCATGCGTTGCGATTAGTACTACTCCCTTCATCCATACGTATATATAGGGCCTAATGTATACTTCAAGGTTGCCTTTGACTATTGATAAGATTTTATATAATTTGAAAATTATATCATTCGAAGATCCTTTCACGTACGAATTTGACGGTATGCTTTGAGCAAATTCCATGTCCTATACTGCTCATGTTTGGATACTCTAACTTAGCTAGAGGTTAGACTAACTCATGTCTAACCTTG
The DNA here is from genome assembly GCF_018294505.1 of Triticum aestivum. Classification (NCBI taxonomy): domain Eukaryota; kingdom Viridiplantae; phylum Streptophyta; class Magnoliopsida; order Poales; family Poaceae; genus Triticum; species Triticum aestivum. The sequence continues at coordinate 182,961,301 of NC_057813.1, read as the reverse complement.
AACTAACTCTAGCCAAAGAGGTGTTTGGATAACAGAGTTAGATTGACAATAAATGCACTTGATGGAGAGAGAAAAGTGATTTTTCGATGGGCCCCACGAGAGCTAGCTCCAATTAGCACCACTTGGCTAGCGGGATAGAGAGAGAAAAGTGATTTTTCAGTGGGCCCAATGAGAACTAGCTCCAATTAGCTCCTCTTGGGTGGGATAGTTTTTTTGGTGGGTTAGGTGCAACTTGCTCCAATGTAACCCTCATGTTTGGATACTTTAGGGCTATTTGAGCCCCAACTAGCTCAAACTAACTCTAACCCATGGATCCAAATAGGGCCAAAGTTAGTCTCAAAAAACGCATTAAGCCCTATATACATGGACAGACACAGTACCTGATACTAGCAAATGCCAAACGCTCACCATTAGTAGTAGTTCATTGGTTGGTTTTGATTTTTGATTCAGTGGTTGTGCTGCTACCGTCCAATATTCGCGTGTGGTTGTTTCTCTACTCTTATAAAAAATAGAGTTGGTGATTTATATCTGACGGATAGGAAGGAAACTATGGCAATTTGCAAAAAGATACCCACACCCCTTTCCACATTTACAAATAAGGCCTTCCCTCGTTCATCCTTTTCTCTCACAAGATAAACTACTCATACAAATGCATCTTGATGTTATGTGCAACGCACGGGCATCTTGCTATTCTAGAATAAAAAAGGAGGGTGTATAAGTCACCTTACGAAAACCAAATAATCCCAAAACACTTAGGCGTGATGCATTAACTCGCACCTCGCTTCTTGTTTCTTGACATATGAACCAATAAGAGATGTGGGGCATGCATATTTTCAATGACTCGAGACTACCAAACACCACATGCAGTGCTATTAATTAGCAAATAAACATTAAGTTCTCTCGTTTTCCCCTCCTTCTTGGTCACGGTGCACAACCTAAGATGACTTATTCACCTAGATGGAGGGAGTAGTACTTACTATGGGAAAGGTGAAGTGATGGTTGCTTCGCCCGAGCAACTTATTACTATGGGAATATTGGAGTACCAGCAGATTCAACAAAGAGAGAAATGATGGTTGCTTTATCCGAGCAACTTACTGTGGCGAAGGTGGGGCTCTGTGATTTGACTGCTCACTAGTCATTATTACTGTGGCGCAACGAGCGGGGTAAATCTCCCCTGAAGTTGTGCACTCAATATTGCTGCATGGCAGGTGGAGCCAGATGAAGGATGTCCCACATGTCGGCAAAATGAAGTTGAATTGTTTCTGGCATTGCTATCAATCTTTCAGGATTTGTTTATATGTACACATAATTTTCCAGCGTAATGAAATTGTACTGTGATGCTATGAAGGTTTCAACTTTGGTTCTCGCAGAAAAAAGAAGTTTCAACTCAGGATTCATGTGTCCTCTTGCCTCAAGATTGTTTCGTTACAACATTCCATCAAATACAAATGAAACTACCATGGCTGCTAATGCATCTCAATGGTTCGCAGATCAGCGCTAATATTCACATCACAACTAAAGACAAAGTTGTGAGAAGGTGTGCAAATAAAGAAAAATATATAATTGATCGATAATGTTTGTAGGCATGGCTCCATTTCCTAGGCATAGTGTTCATTGGTTGGCAGCTAGTTTCACGCAGCTCTGTAGCCCAGAAAGAGGTGTATGGAGGACCTCACAATCCGATCATTTTGTGCAGTTCCGCTAAAATCGAGATGATCATCCCTGTTTGCAAAGATATTCATTCAGTGTGATTACAATAATAGTGGAACTAGATGATGGAACATAACACACACAAATAGAAGTCGATCACCTCTGCAATCTCTCTTTAGGATTATCTACTTGGAGAAGATTAGACACGGAGTTGGATGAGGAAGATAGCAAAACCAATCTCCCTTTTTGCAGTCCCATAGAATTGTAAAAGCATTGCCCGTGTGACATTTTGGCGGAACTGCACAAAGCACTCTTAAGAAAAAATTGATTTGTGCAGTTCACCAAAAGGTCACAATAGTAACGAGGTGAAATGGATAGCCATGTTTGCAAAAAGAGGTAGAAAGAAAACAATTACTACCCAATAATAGGAGTTGAAGACACATACGCCGACAAAAAATAAGCATATTCCATGTCATAAGGGAAAGATAGCAGCATGGTGGTTTATCAAAAACGGTTTGAGGATGAGATTGCAAGATGCAAAGTACACCGGCCGAGATACGTTTTAAGCAAAGAACTAAAGAAGATCCACGTGCAGGATTTTCCACATGCAGCAACATGGGAAGATGGGAAGTGGAGCAAGGCCGGAGGAAGATGTACCTGAGGGTCGTCGGGATGTAACTAGGAAGGCACTGGTGGTCGGGATCTGCCCATACTGCGGCAGCGAGCAAGTGGCGAAGGCCCTACCGCGCCGGAGCTTGGTCAGAGAGAACATCGGGTACCACAGATCGGGACGTGCTGCCTCAACACCGTCGAACGGAGAAACGATGCACATCCTCCCTTTTAGCCAGCGGACGGGATGCGGCCAGACCAGTGACCAACAATGAGAGAGAGAGGCCACCACCGCCTTGTGTGAGATAGTGTGACGAGAGACAAACCACAGTATGCAGGCTCCATTGTATATGGAGCGGATTTCCTTTTTCCCAACAACAATAGTTTTATATTCTGTACGTGCCATTGAGGAATATAACTTTATTTAATACTAACACGTCAAGTCGAACTTTGTTCTGTCTACGTGTGGTACGTGACCCTCCTTCAAGTAAACAACCGCTACACGCATCAAATCATCACGTGGGCTGCCTTTTCATACAGAAATGAACTCCACCGTGTACCCGTGCAGGTGTGGCCGGGAACGAGACGTGAGTACGTGCATCGTGCGTGCACGTCTTCTTTACGTGCAGGTACGTACGTATGTGGGTGGGTGTGAGAGAGATGGTCTGTGCGAAATAGAGGCAATGTGTTGATGATATCTCAAACAAAAAAATGTAACATATGCAAAGTGTATGAAACAGAGTCATGGATATATCATATATAGAGGGAGCGATCCACGAGAAGAGAGTGGAAGGATCATCGGCATGAGATACTGATAGAATCAAAAACATGGATGAAGTGTGTGGGTGGGCGATCGATAAAGAGTGCCACCGAATTTGTGTTTACCCACGTCAAAGATATAGGGCGGCTGGCCTACTAGAATGTGAGAGGGCAGATGTGTAGTTTGTCTCTGTGGCATGGATACCTACGTATAATGTTCAACTATCGGTGTGGGGGGAGGGGCAGAGACCTAACTATAGAAGGGTAGATCGACTGGTGTATGTGTGGAGAAGGAGAGAGACCTAATTATGTATTGAGGGAGATCGATCAGCATCCATGCATATGTGTAGCAGAGGAATAAGGTTGGGAGGGAGACAAAGGTAGAGTGTTGGAGGGTTGGTGGTGGAGTTGCTTCTCACAAATGGTGGGAGAGGCCTGCTAGACAAACAGAGGGTACGAGTGCAATATCAACAAGAGAGGGGATGTTTGCCTGTCTATGCACATGCATGTGAGAGAAGGCTCGGGAGGTATGCTAGGATGATGAGGGGGGCGATATGGTTGTGGTAAGCAGACGTAACTACATAGGAAGATCAATCGTCCTGTGTCAGAGAAAGGGAGAGACATAACTAGTGAGATATGACGATCGGTGCATGGGGAAAAAGAATTATAGTCAACCTAGCTATATGTAGGGAGATCGGTAGGTATACATGCATGCATGTGTTAGAAGCAAATATGGTCCAGAGAGACGGACAGGGGGAGAGGGGTGCGGCTAGGAGGTGGTGCGGGAGGCCTACTATGTTGAGGGGGGAGGTGAGGGAGTCCTGGATTAGGGGGTGTCCGGATGGCCGGACTATGACCTTTGGCCGGACTCCCGGACTATGAAGATACAAGATTGAAGACTTCGTCCAGTGCCCGGATAGGACCTTCCTTGGCGTGGAAGGCAAGCTTGGCGATTCGATATGAAGATCTCCTCCCATTGTAACCGACTCTGTGTAACCCTAGCCCTCTCCGATGTCTATATAAACCGGAGAGTTTTTAGTCCGTAGGACGAACAACAATCATACCATAGGCTAGCTTCTAGGGTTTAGCCTCTCTGATCTCGTGGTAGATCAACTCTTGTACTACCCATATCATCAATATTAATCAAGCAGGAGTAGGGTTTTACCTCCATCGAGAGGGCCCGAACCTGGGTAAAAACATCGTGTCCCTTGTATCATGTTACCATCCGCCTAGACGCATAGTTCGGGACCCCCTACCCGAGATCCGCCGGTTTTGACACCGACATTGTTGCTTTCATTGAGAGTTCCTCTGTGTCATCACCTTTAGGCCAACGGCTTCTTCGATCATCAACCACGACACGGTCCAGGGTGAGACTTTTATCCCTGGATAGATCTTCGTATTCGGCGGCTTCGCACTGCGGGCCAATTTGCTTGGCCATCTGGAGCAGATCGAAAGCTACGCCCCTGGCCATCAGGTCAGATTTGGAAGCTTAAACTACACGGCCGACATCCGCGGGGACTTGATCTTCGACGTATTCGAGCCACGGCCGAGCGCGCCGCACTGTCATGATGGGCATGATCTAGCTCTGCCGCCGGACAGCGCCCAGAGTGCCGATCAGGTGTCCGCTCCGACCCCTAGCTCGGAGCCGACCACGCCAGTCGGGGCGGATGGTTGGACGCCACCCCAGGAGCCGCAATTTCTACGGTGATCGAGCCGAATACCGGCCTAGTCCTCTGTGAGGCCTGTGACTCCAAGGTGCCGAACTCCTTTCCGGACTCCAAATCTTCTGCACCCCTTCCGATCGAGCCCAATTGGGCTCTGATCATGGAGTTCACCGCCGCGGACGTCTTTCAGTACTCGCCCTTTGGCGACATCCTGAATTCACTAAAGTCTCTCTCTTTGTCAGGAGAGTCCTGGCCGGACTATGGTCAGCAAGGTTGGGATGTGGACGATGAAGAAATTCGAAACCCACCCACCACCCACTTTGTAACCACTGTCGACGATCTAACCGACATGCTCGACTTCGACTCCGAAGACATCGACTGTATGGGCGCCGATGAAGGAGACAACCAAGAACCGGCACCTATAGGGCACTGGAAAGCCACCTCGTCATATGACATATACATGGTGGACACCCCTAAAGCAGGGGATGGCGATGAAAAAACGGAGGATGACCCCTCCAAGAAACAACCCAAGCGTCGACGTCAGCGGCGCCGCTCTAAATCCCGCCAAAGCAAAAACGGCGAGTCCGGCACTGGAGACAACAACACCCCGGACAGTGCCGAAGACAACCCCCTCCAGCAGGATCCAGCGCAGGAGGACGGAGAAGCCAGCCCTCATGAGAGAGCGGCAGACAGGGAGGTCGAGGACGACAATTATATGCCTCCCTCCGAAGACGAGGCAAGCCTCGACAATGACGAATTTGTCGTGCCAGAGGATCCCGTCGAACAAGAGTGTTTCAAACGCAGGCTCATGGCCACGGCAAGCAGCCTCAAGAAAAAACAACAGCAGCTTAGAGCTGACCAAGACTTGCTAGCCGACAGATGGACTGAAGTCCTGGCAGCCGAAGAGTACAAACTCGAACGCCCCTCCAAGAGCTACCCAAAGTGCAGGCTGCTACCCCAACTAGAGGAGGAAGCAACTAAACCTACATCACCAGCGTATGATGCGCCTGATCGGCCACCCCGTGGCCGCGACAGAGAGGCCTTTCGGCCCTCAACTCAAGTCGCACCCCGGCGTCGCTCCAAAAATACCAGAGCATGGGGAAATGCAACAGACCTGCGAGACATATTGGAGGATAAGGCAAGGCAAACAAGATCGATCTACGGATCGCGTGGGCGCCCCACGTCACATGACGATAACCGTCAGGCCGGATACGATAAATACGGCCAGGCCGAACACAACAGACAAAGCTCATCCAAGCTACGTCGCGATATAGCCAAGTACAGGGGCGCCGCACACCCACTATGCTTCACAGACGAAGTAATGGATCATCAAATCCCCGAGGGTTTTAAACCCGTAAACATCGAATCATACGATGGCACAACAGATCCCGCGGTATGGATCGAGGATTATCTCCTTCATATCCACATGGCCCGTGGTGATGATCTACACGCCATCAAATACCTCCCGCTCAAGCTTAAAGGACCAGCCCGGCATTGGCTTAACAGCCTGCCAGCAGAGTCAATTAGTTGCTGGGAGGACCTGGAATCCGCATTCCTCGACAACTTCCAGGGCACTTATGTGCGACCACCAGACGACGATGACCTAAGCCACATAATCCAGCAGCCAGAGGAATCGGCCAGACAATTCTAGACACGGTTCCTAACCAAGAAAAAACAAATAGTCGACTGTTCGGACGCAGAGGCCCTTGCAGCCTTCAGGCACAACATCCGAGACGAATGGCTTGCCCGACACCTAGGACAGGAAAAGCCGAAATCTATGGCAGCCCTCACGACACTCATGACCCGCTTTTGCGCGGGAGAAGACAGCTGGCTAGCTCGTAGCAATAACATAACCAAGAGCCCTAGCAATTCAGATACCAAGGACAACAATGACAGGTCACGTCACAACAAGGACAAGCGCCGCATTAACGGCGACAATAATGAGGATACGTTAGTTAATGCCGGATTCAGAGGCTCCAAACCCGGTCAGCGGAAGAAGCCATTCAAAAGAAACCCTCCGGGCGCATCCAGTTTAGACCGGATACTCGATCGCTCGTGCCAGATACATGGCACCCCTGAACAACCAGCCAACCACACCAACAGGGATTGTTGGGTGTTCAAGCAGGCAGGCAAGTTAAGTGCCGAAACCAGAGACAAGGGGCTGCATAGTGATGATGAGGAGGAGCCCCGGCCGCCGAACAACAGAGGACAGAAGGGCTTCCCCCCGCAAGTGCGGACGGTGAACATGATATACGCAACCCATATCCCCAAAAGGGAGCGGAAGCATGCTCTCAAGGACGTCTATGCGTTGGAGCCAGTCGCCCCAAAGTTCGACCCATGGTCCTCCTGCCCGATCACCTTTGATCGAAGGGACCACCCCACTAGCATTCGTCACGGAGGATTCGCCGCATTGGTCCTAGACCCAATGATTGACGGATTTCACCTCACTAGAGTCCTCATGGACGGCGGCAGCAGTCTGAACCTGCTTTATCAGGATACAGTGCAAAAAATGGGTATAGATCCCTCAAGGATTAAACCCACAAAGACAACCTTTAAAGGCGTCATACCAGGTGTAGAAGCCAGCTGTACAGGCTCGGTTACACTCGAAGTGGTCTTCGGATCCCCGGATAATTTCCGAAGCGAAGAGTTAATCTTCGACATAGTCCCATTCCGCAGTGGCTATCACGCCCTGCTCGGACGAACCGCATTCGCAAAATTCAATGCGGTGCCGCACTATGCATATCTCAAGCTCAAGATGCCAGGACATCGCGGAGTCATTACAGTCAATGGAAACACCGAACGCTCTCTCCAAACGGAGGAGCACATGGTGGCCCTGGCGGCGGAAGTACAAAGTAGACTCTCAAGGTAATTCTCCAATCCGGGTGTTAAACGCCCGGACAACGTCAAGCGCGCCTGAAGTAACCTAGAACAAAACCGGCTGGCACGTTCCGAGCAAGCATAGCAGTGCGTCCCCAACCCCAGCCCTCGCCAAATGGCGATAGTGGTACCACGCGTACATAATTACGCTCTGGAAATACCATGGGCATAGGGGGAGGGGCACAACCACGTCACGACCAGAATACGGCTCAACCGCACTAGGGGCTCCCTATTATGTCGTTTCCTTTATATATATATATATATATACTTTCAGGACCCAACTATTCGGAAGGCCTGTCCAGCAATACACTCGCCGAACGCATGATGCAACAGCCAGGGAGACAACAAGCCACGTCAAATGTCCAGGTGGTCTCTATAACGAGCTAAATACCTGTTTTACTTAAAGTCTCGCAGCTTGCCCCTGGAGGGAGACATGTCAAATAATCCCATCTCTTGCTTTTCGCACTATTTGTATCGTTCTGCTTTCATAGCACCCCTTTTTAATAAACAATACATAGCTCTTATCTATTATTGTATTCATTTATTTTCATACAAATATGTTCAGTCGTGACATTCTGCAACCGTACACTTTGGTACGGCTAATACACCAGGGGCTTAAGTACCCCATAACACGGTGTGAGAAGACCGAACACTCTCATGAGTGCGGCACCCCGAACTTATAGCATTATATGCATCGGCTCCGAATCATGTCTTGGGTCAATAGTTGGGTTTGCCCGGCTCCCATGTTTTGGTACCTTACGTTCCGCAATGTCGGCTAAGGTAGCGCTCGGAGAACTACTGCGATTGTGCCCCAGTTGAGCTGGGTTAACACCTCAGTAGAGAAAGCTAAAACTGACCGTCATGATAGTGCGAGAGACCGGTCGCTGTTCGAGAGGTTTTTTCGAGTCCCTAAAGACTTATGCCGCTTAGAGCGAGGAGCCGGATTTATACGGCCTAGGCATGGATAGCGCCCCGAACTCGGTCTTCCGAATACTAGGGGCTTCGCCGAAATTTAAAATTATAGAATTCTATGGCTAAGTGAGAGTGATAAAGCATTATAAGTCCGATGGCCTGGTTTGTTGTGCTGAGCGCCTCCCTAGATGGACCCAAGAATAGGAACAAGAGCGCTCAGGTTTATCCCGAACACCCCAGCACTCGTGGCATGGGGGTAGAGGCCGACGACTTGCATCTCTCAGATTTCATAAACAGCCGCACAGAAGGTAATATTTTAAATTCAAAAAGCGTTGCTTAGCGCATATGAACAAGTTTTCAGCGCACGGGACAAACACGAGCGAGTTTACCCAAAAATTACATCCCCGGTACATTCATTCGCTACAAGACGGGCACCCTTCAAGACACCCTCATAATACATCTCGGGCTTGTGATGCTCCTTCCCCTCCGGTGGCCCATCCTTCACCAGCTTCTCAGCATCTAGCTTGCCCCAGTGCACCTTAGCACGGGAAAAAGCCCTACGGGCGCTCTCGATACACATGGAACGCTTGATGACTTCAAGTCGTGGACAGGCATCCACCAGCCGCCGCACCAGCCCGAAGTAGCTCAAAGGCAAGACCTCACGAGGCCACAACATGCCTATCAGGCCCTTCATGGCCTGTTCGGCTGCCTTATGAAGCTCGACCAGCTACTTCAGCTGGTCGCTCAAGGGCACCGGGTGTCCGGCCTCAGCATACTGGGACCAGAACACTTTCTCCGTCGAGCTTCCTTCCTCGGCCCGGTAGAATGCGGCAGCATCGGATACACTGCGGGGCAGATCTGCGAATGCTCCTGGAGAGCTCCAGATTTGGGTAAGTAACATGTAATTTACTTTCACATGCTTGCTTTGCATAAAGAATGCCTTACTTGCCGCAATCTTTTTCATCGCCTCAATCTCCTGGAGGGCTTTTTGGGCTTCGGCCTTGGCAGAATTGGCGCTTTCAAGTGCCGAGGCAAGCTCGGACCCTCGAGTCTTCGAGTCAAGCTCTAACCTCTCATGTTTTTTCACAAGAGCATCGAGCTCTTGCCGCACCTCCGCCGCCTGCGCCTCTTGCTTCTCTCGCTCTGAGCGCTCCATGGCCGCATTATCTGTGGCCTTTTAAAGCGCTTCCTTCAGGGTTGCCACCTGAGTTGTGGCCCCTGCAACATTCACGTTGGTCCTGTCTTTTTTTGTAACCAGGTATTTCTATATACATTTACATACGGTATTACATACCCTCCTTGTCCTCGAGCTGCTTCTTGGCACGGCCGAGCTCGTTCTCGGACCACTCGAGGTTCTGCTTAAATGCGTCGACCTCCGCAGCCAGTGCGGCAGAGGTCAGTAGCGCAGCCTGCATTCCCATATCAACATATTTATGTTAGACTCCTGCGTATATCTTTTTGGATCCTTAGTCCAGCTTTTCTTTCGAACACCGAACTGAGCATCAGGGGCTACTATCTATGCGGTAACATTTTTATATGTTTACCATACCTCGAAGCCTGTTAGCAGGCTGGTACAGGCTTCTGTCAGCCCGCTCTTGGTGGACTGAACCTTCTGAATCACCGCACTCATAACAGTGCGGTGCTCCTCGTCGATGGAGGCGCCGTTAAGCACCTCCAGCAAATTGTCCGGCGTCTCCGGTTGGATGGAGGCCGCCGGCGTTGTAGGCGCGCCTTTCTTACGAAGGCGCCGCCTACCGGGCTCTGGAACCATTGTTGGTTCCGGAGCGGTGTCTGGCCCGGGGCCAGACTTAGATCCCTCGGGTGCTTTACCCCCTTTGGGCCTGGAGTCCGGGAGGTCGCCTTGCGGCGCCTCCAGGACCACCTCCTCCTGGTTTAGTCCCTTTTGGGACTCCACCTCGGCGTCGTCCGTAGGGAGAGGGGAGGAGGCCGTCGGAAGTGAAGCACTATTCACATCCGATGAATCCAGGGAGCCGCTCGACGAATCGCCGAGCTGAGCCTTGGGCGGACTACATGATTGAATTCGGCGTCAGAAGGTACCATACATTAGAGGAGCGCCATAAGTTATTCTGGTATCCGGATACTTACGATTTTGCCAGGGGCCTGACCTTGGATGACCATTCCTCCCCGCCGTCTTCGGCATGGAGGCGTAGTCCGGCAGAAGGGTCCTCCCCTTCTTGGACCCTCCGGCCTCCCTAGTTGGGGTGGCCTTCCTGTTCTTTCCTCCCCCCGCTGGAGGGGGAGAGGCTTCTTCTTCTTCCTCCTCCTCGTCCTCAGAGGCGGAGGGTGCTTCGGGGTTGTCGGGCGATGAATCCGACACCACCAGGCGTCGGGAACTCTTTCGGGTCCCTGTGGCCTTCTTCTTGGCCTTCTTATCCGGCACCACGTGAGGTGTCGGAACCAGCAGCTTCGTCAAGCGTGCATCTGCTGGGCCTTCGGGCAAAGGGGCCGGACAGTCAAACTGTCCGGATGTCCTCTTCCAGTCCTGTCAAAGGAGCAGGAGTTTAGATCCTATATGGAATCAAACTATGAAAGTCAAGTGTACCGTGAAGGACTAAAAGCAAGCTTACTTCAGTGGCTTGGCGCTTGGCGTAGAATCCGCGATCCTCGGTGACTGGTGGGGAGACCTTGGAGCTCTTGAATAGCACCTTCTAAGCGTCCTCGTGCTTTGTGTCGAAAAGCAGGGACAGAGTCTGGTGCTGGGCCGGGTCGAACTCCCACAAGGTGAAGGCCCATCGTTGACACGGGAGGATCCGGCGGAAGAGCATGACCTGGACTACATTGACAAGCTTAACCTTCTTGTTCACCAGGTCTCGGACGCAGGTTTGGAGTCCGGTCGCCTCTTCCGGACTACCCCACAACAGGCCCGTCTCCTTCCAAGATGTGAGCCGAGTGGGGATGCCAGATCGGAATTCGGGGGCTGCTGCCCATTCAAGGTCACGTGGCTCGGTGATATAGAACCACCCCGACTGCCACCCTTTGATGGTCTCTACGAAGGCGCCCTCGAGCCATGTAACGTTGGCTATCTTGCCCACCATGGCGCCTCCGCACTCCGCTTGACGGCCGCCCACGACCTTCGGCTTGACGCTGAAGATCTTCAGCCATAGGCCAAAGTGAGGCTGGATGCGGAGGAAGGCCTCACATACGATGATAAACGCCGAGATGTTGAGGATGAAGTTCGGGGCCAGATCGTGGAAGTCCAGGCCGTAGTAGAACATGAGCCCCCGGACGAACGGGTGAAGAGGAAAGCCCAATCCGCGGAGGAAATGGGGGAGAAACACGACCCTCTCATGGGGCCCAGGGGTGGGGACGAGTTCCCCTCCTCGGGAAGCCGGTGCGCGATGTCGTCAGACAAGTATCCGGCCTTCCTCAACTTTTTGATTTGCCCCTCCGTGACGGAGGAGGCCATCCATCTACCTCCCGCTCCGGACATGATTGGAGAAAGTTTGAGGTGGGAAGTGCGGACTTGGGCGCTGGAGCTCGAGTGCGCAGGGATGGATAAGCAAAGGAGGAAGAAGGCGTAAATGGAAAGGGTGGATCCTTATCCCCTTATATGGGCGGACGAGACTATAAGCCCCCACCAGCCTAATAAAACTCGCTTATCTCCCAAGCACCGCGGTTAATGGCACGGTTGGGTTACCCGCGCCCGTATTGATGAGAATCCCGGAATAAGGGGACACGATCTCTGCTTTGACAAGACGTGCCAAGGAAACCGCCTCGCTAAACACGCTGAGGTGGAACAGTAAAATGATTCGAATAAAGGCTTGGCCGTGGCGTGATGTCACGCTGCGGAATACGTCAGCAGATTAGATTTGTGCGGATATTATTCTCTCCACGGTGGTATGTGGAACTTATTTTGTAGAGTCGGACACTATCCTTGTGTTCAACATCTTCTATGAAATATTTGGAGGAGGAACCCGCCTTGCAATGCCGAAGCCAATTTGCGCGCCGGACTAGTCGTCATTGAAGCCTGGTTCAGGGGCTACTGAGGGAGTCCTGGATTAGGGGTGTCCGGATGGCCGGACTATGACCTTTGGCCGGACTCCCGGACTATGAAGATACAAGATTGAAGACTTCGTCCCATGTCCGGATAGGACCTTCCTTGGCGTGGAAGGCAAGCTTGGTGATTCGATATGAAGATCTCCTCCCATTGTAACCGACTCTGTGTAACCCTAGCCCTCTCCGGTGTCTATATAAACCGGAGAGTTTTTAGTCCGTAGGACGAACAACAATCATACCATAGGCTAGCTTCTAGGGTTTAGCCTCTCTCATCTCGTGGTAGATCAACTCTTGTACTACCCATATCATCAATATTAATCAAGCAGGAGTAGGGTTTTACCTCCATCGAGAGGGCCCGAACCTGGGTAAAAACATCGTGTCCCTTGTCTCCTGTTACCATCCGCCTAGACGCATAGTTCGGGACCCCCTACCCGAGATCCGCCGGTTTTGACACCGACAGGAGGAGTGTGCGAGTATGAGATCGATAAGAGGGGCGGGAGTGTGCACCTGCGTGGAACCGTATTGGACATAGGGGGGCATGGACGGTGAGAAGAGAAGAGGGGAAGTGTGTGTTTGTGGTAGGCACACTTGGCTAGAGAGGTATATCGACCGGTGTGTGTGCCGGAAAGAAGGAGCTGGGGGGCCTACACACACCATGGGTAAACGACCTAAAGAGAAATAACGAATGCGTGTGATGGAGGGGAAGCTAAGGGAGGGTGAGAGGGGGGTGGGCGTGTGCATGCATGATAGAAAGTTAGTGCTAGCTACAAAGAGAAGAGGGTTGTGTGGGTGTAAAAGACGAACATAGATATAATTCGTTATAGAAAAGTGGATTCAGATATTTGAAGTAGATATCATAGTGTTTTAAACCGACACATGCATGAATGAATATATATAATGGTGATACACATGGTGTGGTTATGAACATGTTATACTACATATAATATATAGAACATTGATTATAATTTGTGATAATGTGTGGCTTTTGCAGCTTAGGGCTAAATACTTGTCATATTGTAGGGGGTGGGGCACTATACTTTGTGTGATAAACACAGTGTACGAATGGAACATGGTTTAGATTATGAAGATCTAGTTAGTACATTAAATATACTATTATTTGGAATCAACATCAAGTGTATTCAAAATTTTGAATTCGAGTTCATATAGTACACATAGCGCGTATGTATCTCTATAGTAATCATGTGGTGTGTTGTTAAGATAATACACGAATGATGGTTTAAGTTGGCAACAATCATGATTGTAGATTCTTATTCAAATAGAGAAACGAATTCAAAATTAGTTCAAATTGCAGTGGTAGTATATACATTTGGAATGCACTAAAATGTTGGTATGAGTAGGTTACATGCATTATACAGCCAGCGAAAAAATTTAATTGGACATAACATGGATTCATAGTTTCAATAGCATTTGTACAGTAAAACGAGACAAGACTCTCTCTTGGTGTGGTGCAAATAGTTTTATTTTTTTCGTTTTTTTCGTTGAGGGAAGTGCGAATTGATTTGGTACGTACAGTATTACATGTTAGGCTTGTCCCTAAAATTCAACCCGCGCCTTGTTATATCCTGAAATTCAGATATCGTGCTCCCAAAACTCGCGCCTTCACAACCCGCGCCTTGATATCCCGAAGTTACAGCACGCGTGAAAATGCGAAATCCCCCTTCTAACCCTGAGTCGAAAGGGCCGCTAGTTCAAATCGGTGGGGGTACTTTTGTAACACACCCTACATTTGGACAAGCGCGTCCCTAAGTCATGGTTCCCCCCACCAATCACCTCCTTTTCGCCATTCGAAATCCCCATTCAAAATCCCAGGCCGCCATAACCTCTCTGATCCAGCCGCGAAACCCCACCCTCCTCTGTCTGCCAAGAGGAGCTCTCCAAGAGGAGGTCTAGATCTCCAAGAAGAGGGGATACAAGGAGCAAAGCTCACTAGTGTCTATCAAAAATCTTTGCTAACCCCTCTAATGAGCTATGGAAGGAGTTTATATAGCCTAGGGACGAAATAGAAGGTGGCAGAAGGATACAAGGGTCAAAACCCCAATTGCATGCAGGCATTCGTGGAGGAGTCCGGGCACCCGGGGTAAAGTGGCCCGGACACCTTGAGGTGGTGCGGCTGTAGGTGGTCGGGCACCCAGGGTCAAAGGACCGGGCACCCGGACAGTTCAAGGGCCGGCTATAGGTGGACCGGGCACCCGGGGGCGTGCCAGGCGGCTGGAGGCAGGAGGCCGGGCACCCGGGGGTCCAAGACCCGGGCACCCGGGGCAGGGCTGGTGGCACTAGGCGGGCGGGCCGGGCACCCAAGACTCCAAGGCCGGGCACCCGGGGTCGGCTTGGGCAGCTCCCAGGGAGGGCCCGGGCACCCGGGGCCAAAGTGGCTGGGCACCCGAAGTGTCCAGGATCTCCCCTTCTTCGTCCTTCTTGCTCCTTTCTTCCTTCTCCTCCATAGCTGCTCGAACCTCCGTCCTTGTCTCTTCACGGGCTTCTTCTTGATACTTGAGCGTGCACACCACTTCCGTTTGAGGTAGGACCCAACTCTCATGTGAATTCGGACGGAGCTCGAAGAGGAAGGAGTTAACCTCGTTCTCGATGGCGCGCGAGCAAGCTCTTGTCATTGGTCCTCTCGGTGC
>NC_057813.1:182940334-182945968 GCF_018294505.1 Triticum aestivum | reverse complement strand
AAGAGATCCGTCCATGGATTGTGCTCTTCATCACCATGGTACATGGCCAAGTATTTTACATTGAAGATGTCGCTTACATTGTACTTGTCATGTGGAATGTCGACCTTGTAGGCTTTGTCATTGTAGCATGCGAGCACCTTGAATGGTCCATCGGCTCTCAGAAGTAGCTTGGACTTGCACTCCTTGGGGAAGTGGTCCTTGCATAGATGTATCCATACTAGATCGCCCGGTTGGAACACCATCGGTGACTTGTTGATGTTGAGCTTGGTGTCAAGGCGGTGTACTTGACGCTCGATCATGGAACGTGTTTCTTCATGTATCTTCTTTAGGTATGTTTCTCTTGCGGTAGCGTCCATGTTCGCTCATTCTTGTAGTGGTAGAGGAAGGATGTCCAACGACGACAAAGGGTTGAAGCCGTAGACAACCTTGAAGGGGGCCTTTGCCGGTGGTAGAGTGTCTTGCGCGGTTGTAGGCGTACTCGGTGATGGTAAGCACTCCTCCCACTCATTGATGTTCTTGTTGATCAACACGCGTAGGAGAGTGGCGAGAGTCTGGTTGGTGACTTCCGTTTGCCCATCGGTTTGAGGATGATATGCCGCGGAGAAGAGTACCTTGATTCTGAGCTTGGCGCATAACATCTTCCAAAAGTAGCTTAAGAACTTGACATCCCGGTGCGACACAATTGTCTTTGGCACTCCGTGTAACCTCAAGATTTCCCTAAAAAAAGATTGGCAACATGTGAAGCATCGTCTATCTTATTGCATGGGATAAAATGAGCCATTTTAGAGAATCGGTCAACAACAACAAACACAGAATCCTTGCCATTTTGAGTCCTAGGTAATCCATCCATGCTAATATCTTCACATGGTTTATGTGGAAAGGAAGTGGCATATGTAAACCATGGGATTGAGATTGTGACTTGGCTTTGCGGCATGTAGAGCACCGGTTGATGAAGGATGAGACGTCGCGGAACATCCTGGGCCAAAATTAGTTCTTGGGAGCGTGGCAAAAGTCTTGTCGCATCCAAAGTGTCCCATGAGTCCGCCTCCATGAGCCTCTTGCAAAAGTAACAAACGAAGAGAAGACTCGGGAATGCATAGTTTGTTAGCTCTCATTAGATAACCATCTTTGATATCATATCGTTCCCAAGATGTATGCGTCACACACTTAACAAAAGGAGTAGCCAAAGTCACATCATGCTCATACAAATCTTAGATATGTTCGAATCCAATAACATTCAATTCAAGTTGAGTAATTAACATGCATTTGCGGGAAAGAGCATCCACCACAACATTCCCTTTGCCCTTAATGTACTTGATCACATAGGGGAAAGATTCAATAAATTCACTCCATTTAGCATGCCGTTTATTCAACTTGGTTTGGCCTTTAAGGTACTTAAGTGCCTCATGATCTGTATGTATGACAAACACATGTGGTATAAGGTAATGCTCCCAAACATGCAACACACGCACTAAAGCATACAATTCTTTGTCATAGATGGGATAATTAAGTTGAGCACCAGAGAGTTTTTCACTAAAATATGCAATGGCTCGCTTTTCTTGCATCAAAACTCCACCAATTCCGTTACCACTAGCATCACAATGAACCTCAAAAGTTTTGTCAAAATTAGGCAAAGCAAGAATCGTAGCATGTGTAAGCAAATATTTGAGCTCATCTAGCATATCGCCTTCTTGAATGCGGTTTTCCATTCATCACCTTCTTGAATGTGTATTTGGTAATAGCCACTTTTAAGATCTATTTTTGAGAAAATGGTGGCACCGCTAAGCTCATCTAGCATATCGTCAAGGCGAGGGATGGGATGCCTATAATGAACGGTGATAGCATTGATGAGTCTAAAATCGTAGCACGTGCAAAAACTTTGTCTTGCTTAGGCACAAGGATAACCAGAACGACACAAGGACTTGAGCTTTCACGTACGACCGTTGTCGATGAGTTGTTGTACTTGCTGTTGGATCTCCATAGTATCTTCGGGGTTGACGCGGTATGGAGCCTTGTTAGGAAGAGGTGCTCTGGGGATGAGGTCAATCCGATGTTCAATGCCACGTAGAGGAGGGAGACCAGAAGGTAGCTCATCAGGAAAGACATCCTCGAATTCCTGCAACAAGTTAGAAAACACGAGAGGAAGTGGATTAGGAGTGTTAGTTTTTGCCACCTCATCTTTGCATAGGAGGACATAGTGGATGACACTCGATGGGTTCTCACACACTTCTCTCATCTCTCTTTTTGTGGCTAGGATGACTAAGTTTCTCTCTCTTGGCGAAGAGTCACTCAATTTGGGCTTGTGGCGCTCACATTGTTTGTGGTGGTTCACTCTCTCACTAGTATCTCCATGATGGGTGGAAGCTTGCTTGTCGGTGATCACTTGGCTCGGTGATGTTGGTTGTAGAACGTACTCCTTGCCCTTCATCTTGAAGCTATAGTAGTTAGTTCTTCCATTGTGGATGACGCCGCGGTCGAATTGCCAAGGTCTTCCCAAAAGAAGATGGCACACGCACATAGGAACCACGTCGCACTCCAAGTTGTCCTTGTAAGCATAGATCTTGAAGGAAACTTGCACCATATGCTCCACTTGAATAGTGCCAGAGTCGCTTAGCCATTGCACCTTGTAGGGACGGGGGTGCTTCTTCTTGACCAATTGCAGCTTGGAACATAACTCTTCACTTGCCAAGTTGTGACAACATCCTCCATCAATTATGACTTTCATGAAACGCCCATTGATACCAGCCTTGGTGTGGAAGATGTGGCAATGTTGGTCTTCTTCTTGGTGGTGTTGGAGCGTCAAGACCTTGGAGACCACAAGAGAGGGATTTGAGTCATTGTCACAAAACACTTGATCATCTTCATCTTTGTTCACATGCCGGTGCATGGCCACGTGCTCAAGGGCTTCCATTTCTTCTTCACTCATCGAATCATATGTGCCATCATCGTTGAAGATCATGGTTCACTTGTTGGTGCATTTGAAGGACTTGTGCCCTCGGCCACCACATGTGAAGCACTTGAAAGAACTTGTCTTGACGGGGTCATTTGGTGGCGCTGAAGATGAGGTAGTCTTGGATTTGTAGCTGCTTGCCGGAGGACGAGTCAAGGAAGGTGTAGCTTGCTTGGAACTTGACTTGTCGTCGGAACTTGATGATGCTTTAGTTGAGGTAGGAGTTGCCGAAGTCATGGGAGCTTGAGAGTAGGAGCCGTACGTCTTGGACGAGTACTTGGCATATTTGAAGTCATCTTGCACTTGTCGCTCGCCCTTGGTCGCTTGATGAACTAGCTCAAGAAGGTTGGAGTATGGTTGGAAGTTGGCAATTCGCTTGATTGGGTGGTTGAGGCCGTTCAAGAAGCGTGCCATAGTTTGCTCGTCATCTTCCTTGACATTTGCTCTTATCATGGAAATCTCCATTTCTTGGTATTATTCTTCCACCGTTTTCATGACTTGCTTAAGGAGTTTTAGCTTATTGAAAAGATCACGGGTGTAGTGTGTAGGCATGAAGCAAGCTCTCATGACATCCTTCATTTACGTCCAAGTTGTGATTGGTGGCTCGCCTCTTGTTTGTCGTCGCTCGATCACTTGTTCCCACCATGTGAGGATGTAGTCTTGGAACTCGAGGGAGTCCATGGTGATCTTCTTTTCCTTGTCGTAGTTGTGAAGACGGAATATATTGTCCATCTTCAAGGCCCATGAGAGGTATTCTTTGGGATCATTGCTTCCGAGAACTTGGGCATGGTGAACTTGAGCTTGCCGTAGCAGAGTTCTTCGTCATAGTGGCATTTTGGATGCTGCTCTTGACGAGGAGGAAGGTCCTCAA
Organism: Triticum aestivum; assembly: GCF_018294505.1. Taxonomy (NCBI): domain Eukaryota; kingdom Viridiplantae; phylum Streptophyta; class Magnoliopsida; order Poales; family Poaceae; genus Triticum; species Triticum aestivum. The sequence goes on along the minus strand of NC_057813.1, from coordinate 182,942,147 downwards.
ATGCTCGTTCCTCGTGATGTCGCTCTTGTCATGGAGGAGGAGGAGGCATGTCTGCTTGGTTTATCCTTTCTTGTTGCTCTTCAAGTCGAGTGGCTTCTTCTTGTCGTGCTTGAAGAATTGCTTCTTCTTGTTCACGGACTTGGCGGTTGCGCTCTTTGACGGCTCGAGTGGCCTTGTTGAGTGTGCGTTGAGCTTCGAGTGCTTGATCTTCACGTTCGAGGACTTTTGCTACACGACTTGCATCACCACCTTGAGGTGGTTGATGTTGAACTTGTGGAGGTATTTTCTCTTGCTCCATTGCTTCTTGCGCTTGTTGTTGCGCCCTTTCACGTGCTCAAACTCGGCCTTGTAAGCCATTGCCTTGGAATGGATTTCCTTGAGCTTGGCAATCTTGGGGATCATCACATCGAGGGAAGCGAGCTCATGGAGGACTTGCATCATAAGAGGAGTAGTCCGAAGATTTCCGACTTGAGCGGTGGTTTGAGTGGCACCGTCTTGATGAAGAGGTTGAGGAAGACGGGCGTTGCGCGGTCATGTTGCGGAGTTCTTCCATTTGTGTGGTGAACTTGGCGTCGATGTAGTCGCGGTTCCTTGCTTCCGATTGACAAAGTTCGGTGGCGAGTTGCTCAAGTCGTTCACCCAAGGCTTCACTTTCTTGATGGAGAGCGCGTTGCGCGACGAAGAAGTGGCTCTTGGTGACGTAGTCGCGATCATCACCTTTCTCCTTGAATAGTGGGTTCGCCAAAGAACTTGGCCTATCCATCATAACCAAGTGGGGTGAGTAGGAAAATGAGAGAACAATACCAAAGTTACCTTTTTCTGAGGATTGAGGATGTATCAAGTATCACTCAATGTAATGCCACAATAGGGAATTGGTACCGGGTTTGTTTCTCACACCTAGACAAGTAAAGCTTATGGAGTAGCTCGGTTAGGATGGTACTAAAAAATTCAAGCAAATGCTAGTCAAGATATCGACAAGGTTGAGAAGGTTCACAAAATTGCAAGTAAAGAAAATAGATCAAACCCAAGAATATCACTAGGAACACACACACGGACGATAGATGGGATCCGCACAACCAAGGGGTGAGCTCAAAATTGTGATACCATGGAAAATGCTCTTGTTGTGCGAATACTAGAGAGACGCTAGCTCGATTTCTCAGATGGGCAAGATACGCTTGTGCACCAACCTATGAGAGAAATGTGTTGTCTTCAATCCCAACTATGCTATGTATGGTGACCAAGATGATATATCGATGCAAAAAGGCTCAATGCTATAGCTTACAAGCTCTTTGTTTCTCCTCTTTTGCTTAAAAGCTTTTCTTTCTCTTTTTTTAGTATGCTTGATGCTTGAGCCAAGTATGATATGAGACAAGTATGTATGATATGCACAAAGATGATAGCAAGATTACTACAGTGCACAATAGTGTGGCCCAGCAATTCTCAACTTGCTAGTCTCGATGGGTAAGTGACGCAAAATGGCTTGGGTTATCAAAGCAAAAGCAAGGGTAAGTGTCGTCGAGGTTACCGTCCTTTCTTACGGTTAGCGGTGTCAATGGTGAATATTGTTGGCGATGACGACTCCGAGGCGATGATGAATGGTGGTGATGTCGATGTCACACGTTCCTAAGTAGCCGAAACACCTTAGGAAACGGAATCCGCAACTCAAAATCGATCAAATGTGGAAGGTGGGTACTTTTATGATGAATTTTTTGATGGAGGCTAATGGTGGTGGTAATGATACATATGGATGGGGGATGTCAATAGCTACCAAACGAGCTAAAGAACACAAAAACGGGATTGGGAGTTGGAAGTT
>NC_057813.1:182859632-182939942 GCF_018294505.1 Triticum aestivum | reverse complement strand
CGGGGCAAACAACCCGGGAGTGCGGGCACCCGGGGGTGTCGAATTTGGGCAAAACAATTGGGAGATGGCAAAATTCCAACGATTTCGTGGTGGGAAGGGTGGGGGTTGATGGGGAGGGGCTAGATCCACTTGCCAAACAACAATCCATGGACCAAAACAACCAAATCTCACAAGATCCAACAAATTGCAAGAAAAACTTTTGGGGCTATTTTTGTGGGGATTTTCTAATTAGGACAAAAAACAACAAAATCAAGCTAGCAAATGGGGGGATGGGACTCCAATATGTGAATTAACCTCGCTCATGATACCAAGATGTTGTAGGGTGAAACCCTAGAGGGGATCTTTTCACACTTGGAGGGGGGAAATAGCAAGAACACACAAGAACACAAGAAGGAAATCACTCTAACAAACCACAATCACACATCCACTAGAGTAGCATACAAGAGATCCATAAGAATACATGAACAATTCAAGGAAAATAGCACTAGGGTAAAAGTTCTTCCCACTAGGTGAGGTCTTGCATCCACAAGATGGATCTTCTCCAAGAGGAGGGCTTGATCTCCAAGAGGAGGTCTAGATCTCCAAGAGGAGGGGATACAAGGAGCAAAGCTCACTAGTGTCTATCAAAATCTTTGCTAACCCCTCTAATGAGCTAGGGAAGGAGTTTATATAGACTAGTGACGAAATAGAAGGTGGGCTAGGGATACAAGGGTCAAAACCCCAATTGCACGCAGGCATTCGCGGAGGAGTCCAAGCACTCGGGGTAAAGTGGCCCGGGCACCCGGAGGTGGTGCAGCTGTAGGTGGTCGGGCACCCGGGATCGAAGGACCGGGCACCCGGACAGGTCAGGGGCCGTCTGTAGGTGCCTCGGGCACCCGGGGTCATGCCTGGCGGCTGGAGGCAGGAGGTCGAGCACCCGGGGGTCCAAGGCCCGGGCACCCGGGGGCGGGGCTGGTGGCACCAGGCGGGCGGACCGGGCACCCGGGGTGGGGCTGGTGGCACCAGGCGGGCGGGCCGGGCACTCGGGGCTCTAAGGCCAGGCACCCGAGGTCGACTGGGGCAGCTCTCGGGGAGGGGCCGGGAACCTGGGCCACCCATGGCCAGGCACCCAGGGCGGGCAGGGGTCGCGCCCAGGCTGAGGTCGGGCACCCAGGCCAAAGTGGCCGGGCACCCGGAGTGTCCAAGACCTCCCCTTCTTCGTCCTTCTCGCTCCTTTCTTTCTTCTCCTCCATAGCTGCTCGAACCTCCGTCCTTGTCTCTTCACGGGCTTCTTCTTGATACCTGAGCGTGCATAACACTTTCGTTTGAGGTAGGACCCAACTCTCGTGTGAATTCAAACGGAGCTCGAAGAGGAAGGAGTTAACCTCATTCTCGATGGCGCACGAATGAGCTCTTGTCATTGGTCCTCTTGGTGCTTGGGGTGGTGATGGAGTGTCCTTGTGGATGGACGCAGGATGCTCCGCATCAAACATTCTAACTATACATGCTTTCATATGGTTTCACTTTAATTTGGCCATGTTTCTTTGCATTCCTCTGCTCTTATAATTCTTGTGAACCAAACACCCAAGTTGACAAAAATCCTGTGTTTACAAATGCTATGTTTCCCACGTGCATTCCTATCCTATTCTGGTATTTTTCCTACCCTATGTTTTTAGAATCCTGCAAGCCAAAGGAGCCCTTATAGAATTACTTCAGTTACAGGTAGGTGTCGAAGAAAACTTTGTGTGGTTTGTCCTACTCCTGCCGTGACGTCGTCCACCTCACCTGAGTTGCTCCATCGACAGAAGCATCCACCAAACCAGACATCACTACTCCTGATCGTCTTTCGCCATCTTAGATCTCCTTCCCTACCGCCGGTACCCATCGCAACTTCATCACCATCATTGACTTAGCAGATGAACATGAGGAGTACACTGGTCCATAAGCGAGGTCACACTCTTTTGTTTAGGCTTATGTTACGCATTGCTTAATATTACCTGCTACTTTATCGTCATGTTCACCTCTTAGAATCCAAGTCAGGTCCAAATTAATGTCCAAACTTGAGTTTTAAAATTACTTCTGGGGCACATATCGAGGTAGCAATGAATAGTATCTCTGTCTATTATCCGGTTCACCTAGGGTATGCCTATGTTGTTCATCTTGGGTGGGAAACAAATAGGAAAGCAACATCATCTATCTTTTTATTAAATTAAAGCTATCATCAGCCTGTTATCATTATTTTTGGATCCATCCACTGGTTGTTACCATCACTCTAGATTTCTGCATGCTCTCCTTACATAATCTCACTATATTTTTTCATGTGCATGTCAGATATTGTGCACATTCATGTTGAACATGTAGAGAAAAAGAGAAGAGTTTTGCGCGGCAATACAATGTCATGCAAACATTGCTCCATGGTGTGTTCAATGGCAACCCCCCGCCCCCTCTCCAGATTTTAATCCAGATGAAGATATATGTTCTTAGGCGGATTCAGACGCGGCTGACCACTCGTATTTACCCCCAAGGTGTTTGCTCTAACTTGGCATGATGATGTTGGTCATATCATGCATATGTTGCCTTGCAGTGCCTACTTTCGACATCATATATGTCATCTGCTTAGTTTAGACATGTTCTATAATGCCACCTGTTTGGTTTCTATATCATATATGGGAATTATGTAGTCGCATCTCTTTTAGCCAGCCATAATATATGTGAAATATGCAATGCCATCCTATTTAACCAGGCATCATATATTTGAATGATATCTTGCCCATCCTTTTCTTCATTACATTTCCATTTGTTGACAATGTTTGTACATTAAACTACTCTTCCTGTGAATCAGCCATTTGAGTGGGTGATGGAAAAATCTGGAATGAAAAGAAGGTCTTCAGAGCAGACAGTGCTACCTGTCGAAGCAGATCTCTTGCTGGGTCTCGATACCTCCTCGGAGATGGATTCGGAGACAGATGGCCAGTCATGTTCCCCCACCGAGGTGTATTCTCTAACTTGACACAGTTATACTGCTCATATCATGCATATGGTGTCTTGCATTGCATAGTTTAGACATCATATACACAATATTCAACACCATGTTCTTAGTTCATACATCATATATGTGAATGCCCTCTGCTTAGCATATAAATCACATATGTGAATTAAATCATGTGATCCTGATTACTTAGATAGCATGTATGTGAATTATGTCATGCGAACCTGTTTACTAAAGACAGCATATAATTATCTCATGTCATCCTATTTAGTTAGTCATCATATCTTTGAATTATGTCACGCTATGCTATCTAGTTTAGATAGACATCATATATGCGAAATTATGTCATGCTATCCTTTTTAGTTAAACAATATACATGTCAACTATTTCATGCCCTCTTTTTTCCACACTATCTATTGCATCTGTCTCTCATACAATGTTTGTACATTCAACTAGGTTTCCTGTTTATCAGCCATTTGAATTGGAGCGGGTGATGCCAGTATCTAGCGGAGTACAAACACGGTCTTCAAATAAAACAGTGCTTCTTCTTGGTGGAGATAGCACCCCGGTTGTACATGCATGAGAACCAGCCCTACCACACATAACCCAGACTCTCGCAGATTGTACTCCTACAGCGTTGGACAGCGAACCAACTTCACTCAATCTAACCCCAACCCCAGTGATACGTCTCCAACATATCTATAATTTATGAAGTATTCATGCTAATATATTATCATTCTTGGATGTTTTACAATCATTTTATAGCAACTTTATATCATTTTATGGGACTAACCTATTGACCCAGTGCCTAGTGCCAACTGTTGTTTTTTGCTTGTTTTTTACATCGCAGGAAATCAATATCAAACGGAGTCCAAACACCGCGTAACTTTTTGGAGATTTTTTATGGACCAAAAGAAAGCCAGTGGGCCAAGGAAGCACCTAGGGGGCTGCTCAAGGGGAGCAGCACCCACCAGGGCACGCCAGGAGGCCCAGGCGCGCCCTGGTGGGTGCTGCCCACCTCAGGTGCCCCCGAAACCGCCTCTTCGCCCTATAAATTCTAAAATATTCCAAAACCCTTCGGGGTAGCCCTATATCAGAAGTTCCGCCGCCGCATGGCCTCTGTATCCACGAGATCCAATCTAGACCCTGTTCTGGCACCCTGCCGGAGGGGGGAATCATCACCGGTGGCCATCTTCATCATCCCGGCAGCCACCACGATGAGGAGGGACTAGTCCACCCTCAGGGCTAAGGGTTTGTACCAGTAGCTATGTGTTTAATCTCTCTCTCTCTCTCTCTCTCTCTCTCGTGATCTTCAGATGTAATGATCTTGATGTATCGCGGGCTTTGTTAATATAGTCGGATCATATGGTGTTTTCCCTTCTCTATCTTGTTGTGATGAATTGAGTTTTTCCCTTTGAGATTTTGTTGTTATCGGATTGAATACTTTTATGGATTTGAGAACACTTGATATATGTCTTGCAATTGAATACTCATGGTGACAATGGGGTATCATATTGATTCACTTGATATATGTTTTGGCACTCAACTCGCGTATTCCCGAGGTGACATTGGGGTAATCTATGCATAGGGGTTGATGCACGTTCTTGTCTTTGTTTCTCTGGTAGAAATCATGGGGCACTCTTTGAAGTTCTTTGTGTTGGATTGAATATTATAAATCTGAATTTGCTTTGGTTTTATTTTAGTATGAACTCTAGGATAGATCAAACGGAAAGAATAGCTTTGTGTTATTTTAGTACGAACTCTTGAATAGATCGAACGGAAAGAATAGCTTTGAGGTGGTTTTGTACCCTACAAACAATTATGTCTTATGTTCCCCGCTAGATAGGAACTTTGGAGTGATTCTTCATCGCACTTTGAGGGATGGTTATATGATCCAATTATGTTAGCATTGCTGAGAGATTGCACTAGTGAAAGTATGCACCCTAGGCCTCATTTTCCATCATTGCAATACTGTTTTTGTGCCTGTTTACTATTTGCTACCTTGCTGTTTTTATTTATTCAGATTGTAAAAATATATTTCTACCATCCATATTACACTTTTATCACCATCTCTTTGTCGAACTAGTGCACCTATACAATTTTCCATTGTATTGGGTGTGTTGGGGACACAAATGATTTCTTGTATTTGGTTGCAGGGTCGTTTCAGAGAGACCATCTTCATCCTACGCCTCTCACAGATTGATAAACCTTAGGTCATCCACTTGAGGGAAAATTGCTACTGTCCTACAAAACTCTGCGCTTGGAGGCCCAACACGTGTCTAGTGTCTACAAGAATATAGTTGCGTAGTAGACATCAAGCTCTTTTCTGGCGCCGTTGCCGGGGAGGTGAGTGCTTGAAGGTATATCTTTAGATCTTTCAATCGAATCTTTTAATTTCTTTTTTTATCACTAGTTTTGTTTATAAAAGAAATCTAAAAATGGAATTTAGGTTGCATCATATTATTGATCATCTTATAATGTCTTCCGTGAAAATGATGGAAAGGAAAATTGTGCTCAATTGATAGAAGAAGAATTATATAAAATGTTTGGCACAAAATATTTGAATGATGAGCATGATTACAATGTTGTTAGTATGAATTCCTTGAGTATCCATGATGCTAATGATATGCAAAGCCATAAGCTTGGTGATGCTATGTTTGCTGAAGATGATATTTTAGTCCCCCAAGTTTTGATGAGAAAATTTTTTTATGATGAAAGAATGCCTCCTATCTATGATGATTATGATGATGACATGTATGCTATAAAGAATAATGATGGCCATGAAACTTGTCATCATGATTTTAATTTTCAATCCCATGATAGTTATTTTGTTGAATTTGCTCCCACTACTATTGATAAGAAGAAATTTGCTTATGTGGAGAGTAATAATTTTTCTATGCTTTTGTGTCATGAAAAGAATGCTTTATATGATGGTTATATTGTTGAATTCATTCATGATGATATTGAAAATTATTATGAGGTAGGAACTTATGCTTGTAGGAACTGCAATAATATCAAGTTTCCCCTCTATGTGTTGAAAATCTTGAAGTTATGCTTGTTTTGCCTTCCTATGCTAGTTGATTCTTGTTCCCATGAATTATTTGCTCACAAAATCACTATGAATAGGAAGTTGGTTAGGCTTAAATGTGCTTTCCATGTGATTCATGATGCTCCTTTCCATGTTTCAATCCTTATCTTTTATGCGAGCATCATTGAAATCATCATGCCTAGCTAAAAGGCATTAAAGAAAAGCGCTTGTTGGGAGACAACCCAACACTTTTACCTACTGTTTTTATGTTTTCACATGATTAGGCTACTTTAATAATCATGTTTTCTAGATTTTGTTTCAATAAAGTGCCAAGTAAAGCCTTTGGGATCATGTTGGGTGATAGTTTATTTGATCTTGCTGAAAAACAGAAACTTTTGCGCTCACGAAAATAACTCTCATTTTTAACATAAGAGTTCTTTTGAGTTGATTCTTTTTGAAGAAGATTAATATACAAATTTATCACGTGGTAATATTTTTTTCATAATTGTTGGAGTAGCATAAGTATGGTTTGAGTACAGATTACTACATACTGTTCTGTTTTTGACAGATTCTGTTTTCAATGCATAGTTTGCTTGTTTCCTAGTTTCTATGGCTTATATTTCTCAATATAAATTGTAGAAATGATATAATACAGTAGGAAATGTGTGGAAACAATTATGAATCTTGTATTTTATAGTACCAAAAGTGAAATGGTTTGCTCTTTATCATACTAATCTATCTCACAAGGTTCCGTTAAGTTTTGTGTGATTGAAGTTTTCAAGTTTTGGGTGAGATGTCGATATGAGGAGAATAAGGATTGACAAGACCCTAATCTTGGGGATTCCCAAGGCACCCCCAAGGTAATATTCAAGAAAGATCAAGCAACTAAGCTTGGGGATGCCTCGAAAGGCATCCCCTCTTTCGTCTCCAACATTATCGGTAACCTCACTTGGAGCTATGTTTTCATTCGTCACATGATATGTGTTTTGCTTGGAGCGTCAACTTATTTTGTTAGGATTTGCTTGCTTAGAATAATTTTTTGTATCTTTTATTTCAATAAAAGTGGCAATGATAGCCTTTGCCATGCTTATTTTGCAAGTCTACATGTTGCTGTTTGAAAACAGAAAGTTTATCGATGTTGCAGAAATTCCCTAGAAAAGTCGGAATATGATAAAATGTTGATTTTTTGCATAATAAGCTCTGATAATTTTTCTAGAGTGTGATATTTGTTTCATAATTTTTGGAGTTTAATTAGTATTGATACTCTTACATTCTTTACAGACTGTACTGTTTTGATAGATTGCTATTATGTTTGCATTGTTTGCTTGTTTAATGATTCTATTTGAGGATAGGAGTATTAAATATGGAGAGGCATTTAGTATGCAATGTTGAATGATAATTTTAGTGATTTGCTACAGTAGAGAATGATACAGTTTTTGCATTGGTTTATACTAACTTATTTCACGAGTTCTTGTTGAGTTTTGTGTGGATGAAGCTTTTGAGATTTAGGAAAACCATGATATGAGAAGAATTAAGGAGACACAAAAGCTCAAGCTTGGGTATGCACAAGGCACCCCAAGATAATATTTCAAGATGTCTCAAGCATCTAAGCTTGGGGATGCCCCGGTAGGCATCCCACCTTTCTTCATCAACAATTATCGGTTAGTATCGGTTGAGCCTAAGTTTTTACTTCTTCAAATGAGTTGTGCTATGCTTGGAATGTCATTTTGTTTTGTTTTGCTTGTTGTTTTAATAAAATATTTAGATCTGAAAGTTTTTAAATAAAATATAGTACTCAAATAGTTGCCAGGGAGGCTAGGTAAGCGGCATTCACATCCCGTCAACGAAGCTCTTTTCCATGGAATTGCTCTTGTGCTTCACTTATATCCTATGAGTAAAATGTTGAATAAATTGAATGTCATGAAGTTGAAATCATATCATGCCTAGTGGTAGCTTCACATTGGGTTTAGAAAGTGAAAGTTTTTGAAGCTTGACAATCACAATATTGGTCATACAAGCAATTCACGAATAATTAGTATAAGGAAGAGAACTTTCACATGCAAATACACTACCTTGGAAATCTTTTGTGATTGTGAGCCCCCATCAAAATATTATATGCCAAAATTGTTGACGTTGGACAAGGAAGACAACGTAATGGTTTATGTTTGTTCATATTCACATAGAAGTTATATTGTCATAGATCCTTCAACATGTGGTGCTTGCCCCCTATCTTTGCTAGCCAAAAATTCCGCACCAAGTAGAGATACTACTTGTGCATCCAAAAGCCCTTAAACCCAAATCTTGTATTGAGAGTCCACCATACCTACCTATGGATTGAGCAAGATCCTTCAAGTAAGTTGTCATCGGTGCAATAAGGCAATAAAAATTGCATCTAAAAGTGTTAGATTATTTAGTGTAAGAGAAAATTGAGCGTTGTAAGAACTTATGATGGCAAAGAATAAAAGCGACCAGCTGCATAATAAAGGTTGCCATCATAAGGGGCAATGTAACGTGACGTTCTTTTGCACTAAGGGGTTGAGCATACAAACAAATAAGCGCATGGCAACCTCTGCTTCCCTCTGCGAAGGTCCTATCTTTTACTTTTATGTATTTACTTTTATGCAAAGAGTCAAAGTTTTTCTCTCTATTCCTTTCTATTTTTCTCTTTTGGCAAGCATCATGTGGTGAGGAAAGATCTAGGCACATATATCCAGTTGAATATGGGTAGCATGAGGTATTATTGTTGACATCACCCAAAGGAGAATACGTTCGGAGGCAAAATTATAAGCCCCTATCTTTCTATGTGTTCGTTTGAAACGTTTTGCTCATGTGTATGCGGTGAGTGTTAGCAATCATAGAAGACTATATGATGGTTGAGTATGTGTAGCTCTTACTTAGACTCTGTTGAATAAGTTGAATTGCAATTGCTTGGTGACTGAGAGCGTAGGTTGTTGAGTTTCAAGAGAATTCATTGTTTGAACCTTAACATGTGAATTGGTTGCTACTTGCTCGTGAGAAGTTTTATAAGAAAGAATTGTTGTTATGATGCTAGGAGAATTGATTGAAATTGTCATTGATCAAACTTATGCACTTTGCTAGCATTAACACTTCATAAATTATTTCTTTTATCATTTACACTCGAGGACGAGTAGGAATTAAGCTTGGGTTTGCTGATACGTCTCCAACGTATCTATAATTTATGAAGTATTCATGCTAATATATTATCATTCTTGGATGTTTTACAATCATTTTATAGCAACTTTATATGATGTTTTGGGACTAACCTGTTAACCCAGTGCCCAGTGCAAGTTGCTGTATTTTGCTTGTTTTTTACATTGCAGGAAATCAATATCAGACGGAGTCCAAACACCGCTTAACTTTTAGATTTTTTATGGACCAGAAGAAAGCCAGTGGGCCAAGGAAACACCTGGGGGGCTGCTCGAGGGGAGCAGCACCCACCAGGGTGCGCCAGGAGGCCTAGGCGCGCCTTGGTGGGTGCTACCCACCTCGGGTGCCCCTGGAACCGCCTCTTTGCCCTATAAATTCTAAAATATTCCAAAACCCTTTGGGGTAGCCCTAGATCAGAATTTCCGCCGCCGCAAGGCCTCTGTATCCATGAGATCCAATCTAGACCCCGTTTCGGCACCCTGCCGGAGGGGGGAATCATCACCGGTGGCCATCTTCATCATCCCGGCGGCCACCGCGATGAGGAGGGAGTAGTCCACCCTCGGTGCTAAGGGTTTGTACCAGTAGCTATGTGTTTAATCTCTCTCTCTTGATCTTGAGATGTCACGATCTTGATGTATCACTGGCTTTGTTAATATAGTCGGATCATATGGTGTTTTCCCCTCTCTGTCTAGTTGTGATGAATTGAGTTTTTCCCTTTGAGATTTTGTTGTTATCGGATTGAATACTTTTATGGATTTGAGAACACTTGATATATGTCTTGCAGTTGAATAATCATGGTGACAATGGGGTATCATATTGATTCACTTGATATATGTTTTGGCACTCAACTCGCGGATTCTCGAGGTGACATTGGGGTAATCTATGCATAGGGGTTGATGCACGTTCTTGTCTTTGTTTCTCCTGTAGAAATCTTGGGGCACTCTTTGAAGTTCTTTATGTTGGATTGAATATTATAAATCTGAATTTTCTTTGGTGTTATTTTAGTACGAACTCTAGGATAGATCGAACAGAAAGAATAGCTTTGTGTTATTTTAGTACGAACTCTTGAATAGATCGAACGGAAAGAATAGCTTTGAGGTGGTTTCGTACCCTACAAATAATTCCGTCTTATGTTCCCCGCTAGATAGGAACTTTGGAATGATTCTTCATCGCACTTTGAGGGATGGTTATATGATCCAACTATGTTAGCATTGTTGAGAGATTGCACTAGTGAAAGTATGCACCCTAGGCCTCATTTTCCATCGTTGCAATACTGGTTTTTGTGCCCGTTTACTATTTCTTACCTTGTTGTTTTTATTTATTAAGATTATAAAAATATATTTCTACCATCCATTACACTTTTATCACCATCTCTTCGTTGAACTAGTGCACCTATACAATTTGCCATTGTATTGGGTATGTTGGGGACACAAGAGATTTCTTGTATTTGGTTGCAGGGTCGTTTGAGAGAGACCATCTTCATCCTACACCTCTCATGGATTGGTAAACCTTAGGTCATCCACTTGAGGGGAAAATGCTACTGTCCTACAGAACTCTGCGCTTGGAGGCCCAACACGTGTCTACAAGAATAAAGTTGCGTAGTAGACATGACCCATCAGATAGTAACCTAGTTCCTGTTGACACAGCACCATCTCCACCACAGAGCTCCCAAACAAGAGCAGTTAGTAAGGCAGCTCCAGTGCCCAAAGCGCCAGTACTACCACGGCGAACTGCAAGTCCAGCTATTCATGTGGAGGAAGCACAACCAGCCATTCATAGTTTAGCATCTATCGCATTTGATGTTGTTAAATACTTTGTGAATATCTTCCCATCATGGAAATATTATACTGAAGATGAAGGAAAATGCCAGTTGCAGGTGTTTGTCTAGGAGTTATGTGTAAGTAATGTTATTCATGGCAATTACTTTGCTTTGTCCCATACATTCTACCTCCATGGTGTTCATAATACAACAAATGTTCCCATTTTTCTCTATAGAGAAGGACCGATTTGGAAACTCAGGATGAGGTAACCTGTGCTAATACCTCTGCTATCTTCAAGAATGCTTGGTAGCAGTATCAGAATTACCTGAAGAAAACTTACTTCACTGGCAAAGAAACTCATCAAATTCCCTTACGTTCTCCTGAGACACATTTACAGGACAATGACTGAGAACGCCTTGTTCTGTACCGGTCCCGAACCAAGAATGTGGTAAGGTCTATGAGCTCATTTTTTATTTTTAAGTACTATATGCGTGCGTCTTACTGTACTCCGTTCGTGTAGAACAAGTGCTTAAACCTAAAGAACAAATGTTCTCATTTAAGATTCCATTGCTATCGTGCATACTGCTTTGCTCTTGTATCACTGTATTTACTCATACAAACTTATTTTTAAATTGAAGGATCCAATTGAAACTCCAATGGCACAACAGGTATGTTCACGCATGTTTCTTTAACAGGTTTGCTCTTATAAATAGCTTTGTTGATTTCAATTTCAATTGTGTATATTTTTACTTTTCATATCATGCACATTACTAGCATCAACAGAGCCAATAGTGTTGTTGTACATGTAGACCCGTGGTACCCATCTGAAATCTTGTTGTGTCGTGTAGTTTCACACGCTTTGTATTCTTTCAATGCTGCTTTGTCTTGAACTGATATGATTTGAACTGTGTCTCTATTTTGATTTGGCAAGACAATGCAGTGACCATAGGACAGATATATGTTTGTTTGATGCTTTTATTATGTACTACTTGGCAATAGAAGACTTGGTAGGTTAATCCTGTCCACCTTACTAATGAACTGGTTCACCGAAATGAGTTTCATATACTAGTACAAGCTAAACTTGTTATGTGTCTGCTTGTTTCTTCTTTTAGAATGCTGACAGAATATTGGGGAAGAGTGTCTTATTAAGCAATGTTAAAGGAAGTAATGCAGGTAAGGTTCAGGATAGTGAGACATCCTTGTTGGTCTCCAACAAAGCTGATAAAACATCTAAGGAAAACTATCTTGAAGACAGTGAGACAACCCCAAAGTCATGTCTTGGTGTAGTGTTCGAGTTACTGGCCACTACCGCTGGCACAAGCTATTCAAACTCACTATTTGAATTAGTTCGGTTTCTTGAGTCTCAACTACAAGCTGAAAGACATCGATCAGTTGTGTTGCGACAAGAAGCCGAAGGACTGCGGAAGTCCCTGGAGCATTTAGATGCATACTTTCTGGTGCAACAGCAAGCATTAGAGGATTTTAGTGCCAAACAGGAGAAAGATAATAAGCTTGCTAAGTGCCAACATGGTGGATACACAGGATAACGTTTCTTGAGCTCTTCTAAAGTTTTTTCGGTTATGGACTTGTTTTGCTGCCGCATTTATTTGCACTGGTGGCCAATTTAGACAGCCAGTGTATGTAATATGCTGCTTTGTTCCCTATATTTGCACTGGTGGTGAACTTTGATGCCCAGTGGATGTAATATGTGTAATGGTCGTAATAGCCTAGCATTAGTTGCTTGCTTATTTATTTCCTTATTATCTTGTTTAGTTGTTTGCTTGTAGTCACTGTAGTTCTTTTTCCGTGCTTTTCTAGTGGCCACAATAACCTATTTTTATAACTAGGCCACAATAACCATGGCAACACACGGACTATTGTAACCATGGTCCTGCTACCTACTGTAGTGACCATGGGCGTCCTACGGGCCGTAGGATCCATGGGCCTTCTGCGGGTCGTAGGATCCATGGGCCTTCTACGGGTCGTCTAATCTATGGGCCTTCTACGGGTCGTATAATCGTTCCGCCAAACATGGGCCGTATTATTCGTGGACCAATAACGGTCCGCAAAATGGGCCATAAATGGGCTAGAGTGGAAACCGTTTGTTTTATGGCCCGACTATAACGGACCGTTAATAGGCCGTATTTGATGACGCTATGAAAACAGCCCAATGGGTTAACAGGCCACAAACGGGCTGACTGTAACCACGGCCTGAATTTGGCCCACAAGCGGAACACACTAGTAACGGACCGTAAGTAACCGAATTCTAGAAATGAGCCTAAGAATAAATGGGCCCTTAGAAGGCTGAAAGTTAACATGGGCTGGAAATGGCCAATGGAATAATGGGTCATTAATGGCTATAAAGCGATAAACTGTTCATTATGAGCCAGTTTCACCTCGGGCCTTTAATGGGCCTAGAGTTACAAAGGGCCTCGTATGGGCCGAAAGACGTCATGGGCCATACATGGGCCGAAAGTTACAACGGGATGGAATCATATTGGACGGCCCAGATGACGCTACTCGGCCTAATTCGGATAGGCCGTAACGGGTCGTGAGTTAGCGGGTTGTAAATGGGCTATATGCGAACAGGCCGTTAACATGCTTTCAATGGGCCGACCTGCTACCTTTTGACCAAGTCAAACGGGTCGTACTTTTCACCGGAATGGGCCTTTGTTGGGTAGTGCCACATGTTGACGTATCATAAGCGCCTTCGGTCCAATGAGTGGATGACATCTGTCCCAACGGTGAGCCGACACGTGGTACCTCTGGCCATTGAGAATTTTACAAGTAGAAAATCCTCATTGGTCCGGGCTGTTAATGGGTTATCGGATTCAAACCGGAACCCGATAACTTAATGGTGACCCATTACGGTGGATGCCACGTGTTGGTTACCCTTAATGAAAGAACTTCCATGATGCGCCATTTATCATCATGGAAGTGGACACTTCTATGATGATAATTTTGGTATTGTCATGGAACACTTCTACGACAGCATAGGTATGACTATCCTGATTCTGTCATAAAATCTTCATGGATGTACATGTATGACAGAAAACGTGACCTACTGTGACAAACATGTATCATCACGGAAGTGTATTTTTTTGTAGTGTTAATAAAAAGCTTCGTCAATATGTCGGGATTATTAAGTGTATCCAGATTCCCCTGATATTTATTGGTCGGAAGGTGTTCCAGGTTATGTCCACATATTTTGAACCTGTAGGGTCACACAGTTAATGGCTAGTAGCATGTAGGAGAACTAGGAGATTATGAACAATGAGAGAATGGGCTCCAAAAGTGTTCTAGGAGGTCTCGAGAGTGTCCCGGTGATACCGGGAGCGTCCCAGAGGGTGACAGAAGGGTGTAGAAGGTTTTGGAAGCTTCTAGGATATTATAGAAGGTTCCTAGGAGAACACCTCCATGTTGCCTTGGGGGTAAGGTTCCCACAAGTCTCCAAGTCGGTAGGACCACAGAGTCCAAAAGTGGCAAGGCACCTACGGGAGGACTCCTCCAAGGGTTGGTAGACCCCCTTGGCCCTTGCACCTATATATAGGTGGGGAGGAGTGCACCAAGAATCACACTAAGCCCCTCACCGGACCCCCTCCCTTGCAGTCATGCCATCTCTCTCTCTTCCCCAGTCTACACTAGATTTAGATCGGTACGTCACTAGGATGTCTTTCTCCGTCTAATTCTTCCCGTTGTTCTTCATGTTAGTTCCACGAAGTGTTGCAGTGTTTCTATATAGATATATGTGGATACCTCAAAGGTGTCATCTACTTCAATGCTAGATCGACGAATTATATTAAAAAAATTCTCATGGTTGGGAGGTATAACCTAGCTGTGGGAATCAACATCTACTTCCTCTCTGTCGCTTTCTTACTGGTGAGATTGGATCTATCTTTCACCTTCATAGTGATTTTGGGTGTGATTGTATGGTATTTTTGTTGTTGAGTAGTACCTTCCCCTACAACCAAGGTGTTCAGCTTTCGCTCGACACCTCCCACACACCTGGCCAAAAGGGACCCAAGCCACAATGGCCTCCAAAGGGGCCAACTAAGACAACTGGGAGCTCTAGATCCAGATCGAGGAAGGGTCATTTTCCAACACACCTACCTTGTCAAGATCCCCCACTGCTGCTGAATGGATCGAGATGGACCTAGAGGGGGCGAATAAGTACAGTTACAAACTTTACTTGATTATTAGCAAGTTTAAGATGTGTGGAATATAAATATGTGACTAAACAATTGATAAGGTGTGATACACAATATAGTATGATGAATCCAAGATTAAGTGACCAAAGTAAAGCACATGTAGGTAACTAGGGTTAGAAATAAGCAAAGAGGCGGAGACGAGGATGTATTCGGATGTGAACTTCCTTGGTGGAAAACTAGTCAATGTTGGAGGGATGGTGTTACCATGAAGACGCACCAACACCATGAAGGGTCCCCATATTCTTCTTGAGATATCACCATAAAGGCGATTCTCAACCACTATTTGTCGGTGTCGAAACCGGCGGATCTCGGGTAGGGGGTCCCGAACTGTGCGTCTAGGCGGATGGTAACAGGAGACAAGGGACATGATGTTTTACCCAGGTTCAGGCCCTCTTGATGGAGGTAAAACACTACGTCCTGCTTGATTAATATTGATGATGTGTGTTACAAGAGTAGATCTACCATGAGATCAAGGAGGCTAAACCCTAGAAGCTAGCCTATGGTATGATTGTCGTTCGTCCTACGGACTAAAGCCATCCGGTTTATATAGACACCGGAGAGGGCTAGGGTTACACAGAGTCGGTTACAATGGTAGGAGATCTACATATCCGTATCGCCAAGCTTGCCTTCCACGCTAAGGAAAGTCCCATCCGGACACGGGACGAAGTCTTCAATCTTATATCTTCATAGTCTTGGAGTCCGGCCGATGATGATAGTTCGGCTATTCGGACACCCCCTAGTCCGGGACTCCCTTAGTAGCCCCTGAACCAGGCTTCAATGTCGACGAGTCCGGCGCGCATACTGTCTTCGGCATTGCAAGGCGGGTTCCCCCTCCGAATAATTTATAGAAGATTGTGAACACCAGGATAGTGTCTGGCTCTGCAAAATAAATTCCACGTACCACCGTAGAGAGAATAATATTACACAAGTTCAATCTGCTGACGTATTTGGTGGCATGACGTCACACCACTACCAAGCCTTTACTTGAATCGTTTTTATTGTACCACCTCAGCGCGTTTAGCGAAGCGGTTTTCTTGGCATGTCTTGTCGAAGCAGAGATCGTGTTCCCCTTATTCCGGGATTCCCATCAATACGGACGTGGGTAACCCAACCGCGCCATTGATTGCGGCACTTGGGAGATAAGCGAGTTTTATCAGGCCGGTGGGGACACATGTTTTTGTCCGCCCATATAAGGGGATAAAGATCCAACCCTTTTACATGCGCCTTCTTCCTCCTTGGCTTATCCATCTCCGCGAACTCGAGCTCCAGTGCCCAAGTCCGCACATCTCACCTCAACCTTCTCCAAATATGTCCGGAGCGGGAGGCAAGTGGATGGCCTCCTCCGTCACGGAGGGGCAGATCCAGAAGCTGCGCAGCGCCGGATATTTGTCCAGCAACATCGCACACTGGCTCCCCGACGAGGGAGAGCTCATCCCCACCCCCAGGCCCCATGAGAGGGTAGTATTCCTTCCCCATTTCCTCCGCGGACTAGGCTTCCCACTCCATCCCTTTGTCGGGGGGCTCATGTTCTACTACGGCCTGGATTTCCATGATCTGGCCCCGAATTTCATCCTCAACATCTTGGCGTTTATCGTCATGTGTGAGGCCTTCCTCTGCATCCAGCCCCACTTCGGCTTGTGGCTCAAGACCTTCAGTGTCAAGCCTAAGATTGTGAAGGGCAGCCAAGCGGAGTGCGGAGGCGCCATGGTGGGCAGGATGTCCCACGTTACTTGGCTTGAGGGCACTTTCGTGGAATCCATCAAGGGGTGGCAATCGGGGTGGTTCTACATCACCGAGCCGCGTGACCCCGAATGGGCAGCGGCCCCCGAATTCAGATCTGGCATCCCCACACGGCTCACCCCCTGGAAAGAGAGCGGCCGGACATGGGGTGATTCGGAGGAGCTGACCGGACTCCAAGCCTGCATCCAAAAGCTAGTGGACAAGAAGCTCAAGCTTGTCAACGTAGTCCAGGTCATGCTCATCCGCCAGATTCTCCCGTGCCAACGACGGGGCTTCAACATGTGGGAGTTCGATCCGGCGCAGCACCAAACTTTGAGCGGGCTCTTCGACACTACGTACGAAGATGTCTGGAAGGTGCTGTTCAAGGGCGCCGAGGCTCCCGCATCCGCTACCGAAGATCGCGGATTCAGCTCGCAACGTCCAGCTGACGAGGTAAGTGATTTTGTCCTTTAAGGGACGCTTGTTTTCCATAGTTTGACTCTATGCGGGATCTAAACTCCCTTTCCTTTGACAGGACTGGCTGAAGAAGGCCGAATAGACTATCTGTCCGGCCCCATTGCCAGAGAACCCAGCGGACGCCCGCTTGATGGGGCTGCTGGCTCCGGCACTCCACGTGGTGCCGGAGAAGAAGGCCAAGAAGAAGGCCACAGGCACTCGGAAGAGCTCCCGTTTTCAGGTGTTATCGGATGATGACTCTGAGGCTGACTCCTCTCACAAAGGTGAGGAGGAGGAGGAGAAAGCCTCTCCCCCAGCGGGGGAAGGGAGGAAAAGGAAGGCCTCCCCAACGAGGGAGGCCGAAGGGTCCAAGAAGGGAAAAACTCTTTCCCCGGACTGCTCTGCCAACGCTAGTGACGACGACAAGGACTGGCCTCCAAGGGACAAGCCCCTGGCAAGATCGTAAGTATCCGGACTCCCGAATAACTT
The DNA here is from genome assembly GCF_018294505.1 of Triticum aestivum. Taxonomy (NCBI): domain Eukaryota; kingdom Viridiplantae; phylum Streptophyta; class Magnoliopsida; order Poales; family Poaceae; genus Triticum; species Triticum aestivum. The sequence continues at coordinate 182,922,146 of NC_057813.1, read as the reverse complement.
CATGGTTTTTCTTTTCGCCACATAATGTCTTTCTAATGCCGCATACAACCCTGCAGTCCGCCCAAGGATGATATTCCCGCTTCGTCGAGCGGGTCCTTAGGTGCGTCGAATATGGATTCTCTTCCGACCGCCTCCACCCCCCGTGATGCGGACGATGCCGAGGTGGGATCCCGGGAAGGGACCCACCAGGAGGAGGAGGCCCCGGAGGTGTCGCAGGACAACCTCCCAGACTTTGCACCGGACTCGGCCCCGAAACCCATAGCGGCTCCGGAGTCCGGCGGGCGACCCCTTCGTAAGAAGGGCAAGACCGTGACGCCAGCAGCCTCCGTCCAACCGGAGGCGCCGGATAGCTTGCTGGAGGCGCGCAATGGCGCCTCCATCGAAGAGGAACGCTGCACTGTTATGTGTGCGGTGATTCAGAAGGTTCAACTCGCCAAGAGCCAAATAACCGAAGCCTGCAGCAGCCTTCTAACAGGCTTTGAGGTAAGAATTTTGATATATGTAAAATAGTACCGCATAGACAGTAGCCCCTAATGCTCGGTTCGGTGTTCGGAAAGAAAAGCCGGACTGAGGTTCTAAAAAGATATACGCCGGAGTCATAAAAAATATGTCAATATGGGATTGCAGGCTGCGCTGCTGACCTCTGCCGCACTGACTGCGGAGGTCAATACTTTGAAGCAAAGCCTCGAACGGTCCGAGAACGAGCTCGGCCGTGCCAAGAAGCAGCTCGAGGACAAGGAAGGTGAGTAACACCTTATTAAAGTTGTACCTTACAGAAAAGGATTTTGGTTGCAAGAAGAATGACAAGGATAACGTGGGTATTGCAGGGGCCACTAACGAGGTGGCGACCCTGAAGGAGGCGGTGTCCGCGGCCGAATGTAATGCGGCCGCGGAATGCACCGAGCGAGAGAAGCAGGAGGCGCGAGTGGCGGAGGTACAGCAAGAGCTCCAGGCCTCATGGAAAAACATGAGAGTTTGGAGCGTGACTCGAAGACTCGAGAGTCCGAGCTTGCGACGGCTCTTGAGAGTGCCAAAGCCGCTAAGGCCGAAGCCTATAAGGCCCTCCAGGAAGTCGAGGCGGTGAAGAAAATAGCGGCGGGTAAGGCGTTTTTCATGCAAAGTAAGCATGTGAGTGTGAATTACATATCACTTACCCGAATTCGGAGCTCTCCAGGAGCGTTCGCAGATCTGCCCCGCAGCGTGTCCGATGCTGCCGCTTTCTATAGGGCCGAGGAGGGGAGCTCAACGAAGAAGGTCTTCTGGTCTCAGTATGCTGAGGCCGGACATCCGGTGCCCCTTAGCGACCAGCTGAAGCAGCTGGTCGAGCTCCACAAGGTGGCCGAACAGGCCATGAAGGGCCTCATAGTTCGGCTGTGGCCTAAGGAGGCCATGCCTGGGAGTTACTTCGGCCTGGTGCGGCGGCTGGTGGATGCGTGTCCGTGGGTAGAAGTTGTCAAGCACTCCGCCTGTATTGAAGGTGCCCGTCGGGCCCTTGCCCGCGCAAAGGTGCATTGGGGCAAGATGGATGCCCAGAAGCTTGTGACGGACGCGCCACCGCAGGGCAAGGAGCACCGCACGCCCGAGATGTATTATAAGAGTGTCCTGAAGGGTGCCCGCACTATTGCGGGTGAGTGCTCCAAAGATGTAATATTTGAGTAGACTCACATTTTGTTATCCTGTGCGCTGAAAACTTAGTTCATATGCGCTAAGCAATGCTTGTTAATTTAAAATATTACCTTCTGTGCGGCTGTTTATCAAATCTGAGAGATGGCAAGTCATCGGCTTCAACCCCCATGCCACGAGTGCTGGGGTGTTCGGGATAAACATGAGCACTCTTGTTCCCATTTTTGGGTCCATCTAGGGAGGCGCTCAACACAACGAACAAGGCAACCGGACTTATAATGCTTAAACACTCTCACTTAGCCATAGAATTCTATAATTTTAAATTTCGGCGAAGCCCCTAGTCTTCGGAAGGCCGAATTTGGGGCGCTATCCACGCCTGGGCCGGACAAAGCTGGCTCCTCGCTCTAAGCAGCATAAGTCTTTAGGGACTCGCAAAAAACCTCTCGAACAGCGACCGGCTCTCGCCTCATCATGACGATCAGTTTTAGCTTTCTCCACTGAGGCGCTCGCCCAGCTCAACTGAGGCGCAATCGCAGTGGTTCTCCCAGTGCTACCTTAGTCGATACAACGGAACGTAAGGTACCAAAACATGGGAGCCGGGCAAACCCAACCATTGACCCAAGACATGATTCGGAGCCGATGCATATAATGCTATAAGTTCGGGGTGCCGCACTCGTGAAAGTGTTCGGACTTATCACACCATGATGCGGGGAACATAAGCCCCTGGTGTATTTAGCCGTACCAAATTGTACGGATGCAACATGTCATAAATGAACATATGTATAAGAAAGAAAAGCAATTGGAAGCAAAAAGGTGCTGCATTACTTATTCAAGAAAAGACTGCTGTGAATGCAGAACGATACAAATGGTGCGATAAGCAAGGGATGGGACTATTAAACATGTCCCCCTCCAGGGGGTAGGCTGCGGAATGGTGTATAAAACAGATTTAATGCTCGTAATGGAGACCACCTGGATATTCGTTGTAGCCTTCCTTCTTCCCTGGCTGTTGCATCGTGAGTTCGGCAGGTCTACTGCCCAACAGGGCCTCTGACGAACGGAGTCCTGTGGGTAAAAAGAAAAAGGAAAAAAAAGAACAACACACTTGAGAGCCCCTGGTGTGGTTGAGCCGCATTCTGGGCCTATCATGGTCGTGCCCCTCTCCCCGTGCCCATGGTATCTCCAAAGTGTAATGGTGTACGCGAAGGACCTGTCTTGACGTTTTGCAGGGGCTGGGGTTGGGGCCGCACTGCTATGCGTGCTCGGAACGTGCCTGGTGGTCTTGTTGTAGGTTACTCTGGGCGCGTTTAGCCGTGTCCGGACGCTTAACGGCCGGAGTCGAGAATTGCCTTAAGAGGCTGCACTGTACTTCTGCCGCGAGAGCCGCTGTATGTTCCTCCGTTCGAAGAGAGCGTTCAGTATTTCCGTTGACCGTGATGACTCCTCGAGGGCCTGGCATCTTGAGATTGAGGTATGTGTAGTGTGGCACCACGTTGAACTTTGCAAACGCAGTACGTCCGAGCAGAGCATGATAGCCGATGTGGAACGGAACTATGTCGAAGATTAACTACTCGCTTCAGAAGTTATCCGGGGATCCGAAGACCACTTCCAGTGTAACTGAGCCTGTACAATTGGCTTCTACACCTGGTATGATGCCTTTAAAGGTTGTCTTGGTAGGTTTAATCCTTGAGGGGTCTATGCCCATTTTGCGCACTGTATCCTGATAAAGCAGATTCAGGCTGCTACCGCCGTCCATCAGGACTCTGGTGAGGTGAAGTCCATCGACGATTGGGTCTAAAACCAATGCGGCGAATCCGCCGTGGCGGATGCTGGTGGGGTGGTCCCTTCGGTCAAAAGTGATCGGGCAGGAGGACCATGGATTGAACTTCGGGGCAACTGGCTCCATCGCGTATACATCCCTGAGTGCACGCTTCCGCTCCCTTTTGGGTATGTGTGTTGCGTATATCATGTTCACCGTTCGCACCTGTGGGAGGAAACCCTTCTGTCCTCTATTGTTCGGCGGTCGGGTCTCTTCCTCGTCATCGCTATGCAGCCCCTTGTCATTGTTTTTGGCAATTAACTTGCCTGCCTGCTTGAATACCCAACAGCCCCTGTTGGTGTGGTTGGCTGGCTTTTCGGGGGTGCCGTGTATCTGGCACGAGCGGTCGAGTATTCAGTCCAAATTGGACGGACCCGGAGTAGTTCTTTTGAATGGCTTTTTCCGCTGACCGGGTTTAGAGCCTCTAAATCCGGCATTGACTACCGTATCTTCACTATTATCGCCGTTAATAAGGCGTTTGTTTTTGTTGCGACGCGACCTGCCATTACGGTCCTTGATATCCGGACTGCCAGAATTTTTGCTGAGGTTGTTGCTGCGTGCTAGCCAGCTATCCTCACCTGCGCAGAAGTGGGTCATGAGTGATGTGAGGGATGCCATGGATTTCGGCTTTTCCTGTCCCAGGTGCCGGGCAAGCCACTCGTCGCGGATGTTATGCTTGAAGGCCGCGAGGGCCTCCGCATCCGGACAGTCGACGATTTGGTTTTTCTTGGTTAAGAATCGTGTCCAGAATTGTCTGGCCAATTCGTCTGGCTGCTGAATTATGTGGCTTAGGTCATCAGCGTCTGGTGGTCGCACATACGTGCCTTGGAAGTTATCGAGGAATGCGGCTTCCAGGTCTTCCCAACTCCCGATTGACTCTGCTGGCAAGCTGTTAAGCCAATGTCGGGCTGGTCCTTTAAGTTTGAGTGGGAGATATTTGATGGCGTGAAGATCGTCACCACGGGCCATGTGGATGTGGAGGAGATAGTCTTCGATCCAAACCGCGGGGTCTGTTGTGCCATCGTAAGATTCAATATTCACGGGTTTAAACCCTTCGGGGATTTGATGATCCATTATTTCATCTGTGAAGCATAGTGGGTGTGCGGCGCCTCTGTACTGAGCGATATCACGACGGAGCTCAAAAGAGCTTTGTCTATTTTGTTCGGCCCGGCCGGACTTACTGTGTACGGCACGACGGTTGTCGTCACGTATCATGGGGCACCCACATGATCCATAGATCGATCTTGATTGTCTTGCCTTATCCTCCAATATATCTCGCAAGTCCGGAGTGTTCCCCTGTGGCCTTGTGCTTTTCGAGCGATGCCAGGGTACGGTTCTAGTGAAGGGCCTGGAGGCCTCTCTGTCGCGACCACGGGGTGGTCGGTCAGCCGTATTGTCTGCTGGTGATGCAGGTTCATACATATCCTCCTCTAATCGGGGGAGCAGCTTACGTTTAGGGTAGCTTTTGGAGGGGCGTTCGAGCTCATGCTCTTCGGCCGCGAGGACTTCAGTCCATCTGTCGGCTAGCAGATCTTGATCAGCTCTAAGCTGTTGCTGCTTTTTCTTGAGGCTGTTTGCCGTGGCCATAAGCCTGCATTTAAAACGCTCTTGTTCGACGGGATCCTCAGGCACGACGAATTCGTCGTCGTCGAGGCTTGCCTCGTCTCCGGAGGGAGGCATATAATCCTCTACCTCTTCTGCTGCCGCTCTCTCATGAGGGCTGGCGTCTCCGTCCTCCTGTGCTGAATCTTGCTGGAGTGGGTTGTCTTCGGCACTGTCTGGGGTGTTATTATCTCCGGTGCCGGAATCTTCATTCTTGCTGTGACAGGATTTAGAGCGGCGCCGCTGACGCCGGCGCTTGGGCTGTTTCTTGGAGGGGTCATCCTCCGCTGTTCCTTCGCCATTCCCCTCCTTTGGGATATCCACCATGTATATGTCATATGATGAGGTGGCTTTCCAGTGCCCGGTGGGCGCTGGTTCTTGGTCGTCTCCGGCATCGTCGTCCATACCGTCGATGTCTTCGGAGTCGTAGTCTAGCATGTCGGTTAGATCGTCGACAGTGGCTACTAAGTGGGTGGTGGGTGGGCTTTGAATTTCTTCGTCGTCCGCATCCCAACCGTCTTGACCGCAGTCCGGCCAGGGCTCTCCTGATAACGAGAGATACTTTAGCGAACTCAAGATGTCGCCAAAAGGTGAGTGTTGAAAGATGTCCGCCGCGGTGAACTCCATCATCAGTGCCCAATCGTACTCGATTAGAGGGGGCGCGGGAGGTTCGGAGTCCGGCGAGGAGTCCGGCACCTCGGAGTCACGAGCTTCATGAGGGACAAGGTCAGTGTTCGGCTCTATCGCTGTAGAGGTTGCAGCCCCCGAGGCGGTGTCTAGCCATCCGTCCTCGATCTGCGCAGCCGGCTCCGAATTGAAGATCGGAGCGGACTCGAGTGTGGCCTCCAGGGTACTGTCCGGCTGCAGAGCTAAATCATGCCCGTCGTGACAGTGCGGCGCGCCTGGCTGTGGCTCGAATCCGTCGAAGATCAAGTCCCCGCGGATGTCAGCCGTGAAGTTCAAACTTCCAAATCTAACCTGACGGCCAGGGGCGTAGCTTTCGATCTGCTCCAGATGGCCAAGCGAATTGGCCCGCAGTGCAAAGCCGCCGAATATGAAGATCTGTCCGGGGAGGAAGGTCTCACCCTGGACTGCGTCATTGTTGATGATCGGAGAATCCATCGAGCCTATCGGTGACGACACAGAGGAACTCTCAATGAAAGCACCAATGTCGGTGTCAAAACCGGCGGATCTCGGGTAGGGGGTCCCGAACTGTGCATCTAGGCGGATGGTAACAGGAGACAAGGGACACGATGTTTTACCCAGGTTCGGGCCCTCTTGATGGAGATAAAACCCTACGTCCTGCTTGATTAATATTGATGATGTGTGTTACAAGAGTAGATCTACCACGAGATCAAGGAGGCTAAACCCTAGAAGCTAGCCTATGGTATGATTGTCTTTCGTCCTACGGACTAAAGCCATCCGGTTTATATAGACACCGGAGAGGACTAGGGTTACACAGAGTCAGTTACAATGGTAGGAGATCTACATATCTGTATCTCCAAGCTTGCCTTCCACGCCAAGGAAAGTCCCATCCGGACACGGGACGAAGTCTTCAATCTTGTATCTTCATAGTCTTGGAGTCCGGCCGATGATGATAGTTCGGCTATCCGGACACCCCCTAGTCCGGGACTCCCTCAGTAGTCCTTGAGGCAATATCTAAACCTTCACAAACTTTTCGAGGCTAACTTTTTGGTGATCTTGTGTATGGCGTTTCAGAGTGTCGAATGAGCTCAATCGTTCACCTTGGTATATCCCTCTTAATAGTGAGGGTCCCTATTAACTCAATTCATTAAATCAAAAGGTGTTGAGAAACATAGTAGAAAATATAAAAAACACCCTACGATCAACCAGGAACACTATGAAGATGTTGGATCATGATTGTTACCGACTCCGAGTAGCGGCGGAAGTAGACGAGTTAATGTAGATCATACTTGAAGTCCCTCGAACAGTTCACGAATGATCCCTCAAATGGAAGACCGAAAGCACTGCCTCTCCACATATTGCAAGCGTACGGTGACTACGGTCTTCATGATCCGCAGTGCTTTGCCATCCAGAGCTAATCGTCACCAGAGAATTAGATGGAGAAGAAGAGAACCGCACACGGCTTATCTATTATGAGGATTTAGAGAGAATTGGACCTAGATCTAGTCTAGATCAAACTAGACGAGAACTATATCAAGAGAGAACTAGAGGAGGCTTCAAAAATTATGTTCTAGGGGCTATCCCTTCCCCTCTATTTATACGTTGAGCCCCGAGGTTGCAATTGGGGGAGGGGGCTCCCCAAAGTCGGTTTGGAACACAAGGAAGAGTCCTGCTTGGATTCCAGCATGAAACGCCAAGGTTCCTGGCGTTTCCAGAAATGCCACAGACCTCGGCGTCTGGCCCAGTACCAGATGCCAAGGACCCTAGGAGTCCGGCCCAGGACCAGATCCCAAGGACCCTAGCGTCTGGCCCCTGTCCTCCGCAAAATCCCCTTTTGCACTCACCTCAAGCCTCATGGGCCTTATCCCTTGGCCCAGCCAATGTGTCCTCGCACCATGAACCCTATGGATTTATCAAAAGGTTATGTAACCTTTTGGACATCATCAAAAGTTCCTAGGACCTTCCAGGACCTCGCAGAACATTTGTAGAAACATCTAAAACTCTTTCGAAACTCTCTCAAAGTTATTCCCTATATTCCTGAAACTATTCCGAGAATATTTTCTCATAACTCCCACTCCACTAACCCTCGGCAGATCTTGATTCCCTTAAGATTGTGACCCTGTAGGTTTGGTAAAACATAGACATGAACAAATCATCTTTTGTTCAATGACCAATAGCGGAACCGTGGACATCCATATCGAGCACTATGAATACACGAATGACATTCGAGTGAACTTTTGGTTATCATGTGATGTTCCCTTAGCTTTGCAATACTTTACAAAATCTGAGGTGTGATGTACCAGTATACTCTTGAATCATACACATGCTCACTATACCGGTCTACTCGTTCTTGGTTTTATTCTTCTTTCTCGTTAACATGTTTCGGCATCCCCGTGACACGTGTGTCTGGCTAGACGGTGTTGGATGCCATCACACCGGGAGAGCACTAAGAATATCTCCAAATCGTTGGAGGAGCAAATTCCACTCTCGAGTTATAGAGCCCCTTGTCAAACTTTCCGATGAACCTGTAAGTTGTCGTTATGATCACCAAGTTACTGATGACGTTTGAGCAACCCCAAAGTTCATTGTACAGTAAGAATTGACTGTGATACTCTCATGGTCTAAGGAACTAAAACACACGTTAACACTCCGTGTTATATCAATTGACTTGTGACGATATCATCTCAAAGTATAAAAAACAAGTTTGGGTTGATTCAATATGATCATTCTTCCAACGTCATATTCTCTAGTTGCTTTAGGACTATCGTTACATTTAGCGATATCCTAAGATCCGGAAAATGTGATCAAAAACAACACTTGAGCTAGTCTTAGAGGCGAGACTAGGAATCTTATTTCTACTATTTATCATTCCAGACGTGCATATGAGTTTTCCACTGAATCGCATATTCCAGGATCATAATAGTTATAGCATGGAATATAAACTCTTAACTATGAACATGGAAATATAATAATACAATATTATTGCCTCTAGGGCATATTTCCAACAAAATGCTACCATTTAAGCCTTCAAGGATCCACAAGTTTATCCTTATAATTGGGGGGAGGGTGATGCATCTTCATCAACAAATTCCTATGGCACTAATACCCGAGGTACAGTTGCAAACCATATTAGTCCATACAAGTGTGTTTCATCAACACCAAATCATGTTAAGTGCATGATTGCACTTTCAATTGCACACCTCTCCATCCACATGACCAAGGAACGCAGCCAACACCGCTGCAGCATTGCTCGCCAGAGAGCCAATTGCGCAGCCTGCCAAAACCCCATATCTAGGCAGGGACAAGCTCTTGCCGGCAGGCCAGCAATCCATGGCGAGGCAAAGCCACATGCCTAGCTGGTCGTGACCCCCCTGTTGGCGACATGCCAATCTTGGGAGAGGCCATGCTCTGGGCATGGAAACCCAAGCCACACGCACATGACACCGGCCACGACCTCACTATCTGACTGCCCACCTATGGCGTCGAGAAACGTAGTGGTGACTGCTTGGGTTAGCACCGGGACAAGAAGGGGGAAGAGGAAAGGGAGGATCATCCCGCCATTGCCTGAGATCATCCGGAGCTTTGCCCGGCACTGGGCTAGCCCATGGAGGCAATGGGAGGGTGGGGATAGGGGGATCTGGCGGCGACGGTGGTTGTAGGCGCCATCCCTGTCACCAGAAGTAGACAACACATGGGCCTCTCCAAGCATTTTATTTCAAGTATTCTTGACGTGGGAGATCAAGCATGAATCCCATGAGTCTAATTATGAATTACATGATTTAGCTAAGGCGTATATGCTCTGTCAATTTCAGCTGCATTAAGGGCTCATTGTCATTATGTTAATAAAAAGCGGTTCAGTGGTATGTTAAAGAGATGGTAATTGGTAATTATGAAAACTAGACTTTCTCAATTTAGAGACTTAAGAGCGAAAAAAACTCATCTCAAATGAATCACAAACAAATTTTTCATCACACATCACATAAATTGTTCATCAATCCATAAACATCAAATTAGTACACAAATTCTTCATCACACATCACATAGATTGTTTATCACACAAGAAGATGAAACTAGGGACATTGTTCCCTGTGCCACTTCCACAACTCCTCCATGATATGTTTTTGAATATCTATGTGTGTATCCGCATCGCAAATGTCATGGTATGCCTTGGCAAAGCATCAGATTTGGACCTCCCTTCTACGCGGTTGCATGGGTTTCCCATGAGCTCAAAGAAGGTTTCATCCAAATCTTTCCCACTCCCATTGTCTGTGATCATGTCGTGCATGATCACTCAGCTGTGATGATGTCTCAAGGGATCTGTTGATCCTAAAACCTAGTCGGTCCTTGTACAATAGCAAATTGGGCTTGCAAAATCTCAAAAGACCTCAAATACTCTGGCCTGAATGCCTCAACCACCGCCTTTGCAAATTGCTTAACATAAAAGATTGAAGTGCACTCTTCCATTGCCAAGTTAGCATCAACGAAATCAACCGGAACACCATATGCCATCATCTGTAGTGTGGTTCTCACCTTCTGGATGGTGATATGTCGATGATTGTCTGCACAATTCCTCCTTTGCTCGAAGTACCGATCATGTTGCTTCACACAATTGACAATGTGATGGAACAAATTCGAAGACATCCTAAACCTGCGGCGAAAGTATCACTCTGGATATGTTGGGGATGGACCAAAGTAGATGCGCTCCAATCTAGCATGCACCTCTTGCCTATCCCTCTGAATCACCTCACGTATGTAAACAGAACCGCCATGCTTCGGCTTATTGTTCTTGTGCATCATCAAGATCAAAGCAGCGTCCTCCTCTTTGGTCATGTCATATTCCTCTTCGGACGAGGAACCATTCTAGGAAGAACACCAATCACATGAACTCATCTACAACGCAATAGTTTGAATTACCATCTACTCATTTGTTCACAACAAAAATGAAAGAAAGCAAAAAAAAATACTTTTGCACAGAAATCGGTAAACACCTAGAGTGGGAGGAGGAGCACACCAGCCAGCGGCGCGTTGAAGACTATGTGGTAGCCGTGTCGGGACTAATCGGTTGCATGGACGTTGGGAATGGCCTGGTAACTTCCACCAGGTGAAGTTCTTGGCAAAAAAATGTCGTCGCGTCGTCCATGACGTCGACGCGACGCAATAAAGCAGTGCGGCTCAGTTGCGACGTCACGAGGCAGCAGTAGTCGTCCGGCAGCTACTAGTCCCTGTCAGTGGCTTCTGTGGGGCGAGGAGCTCCATTACAGATGGTCGAAGGCAGCTCGAGGCCGAAAGCGCTCTGGATAGCGGCTTGACGCGGGGCTCCCGCGGTCGTCTGGTGCAGTGGGATAGGTAAGGGAACTGCGACGGGGCCGAGACCGGGAGGAAGAAGGCGGAGGTGGCGACGGCCGAAATCATGCGTGACGCGCGAGATGCAGAGGCAGGTGCGGTTGTGCGTACTAAAGGAGAGCAACTAGTTAACGAGCGCTACTTCGGGAGCCTCGCAATGATCAGCGTCACTTGGCGCGCTCTCAGTCATTTGCCATGTGTCACGCTCTGAACGCTTCCTCTAGATTTTTTATTTTATTTTTTCGCACGCGTTTTTGACTTTTTTAGCTGGTTTTTTCGGTTTTTTGACGTTTTGGTTTCCCACCGGTCTTCCTTAGCTTTTCAATAAAAAGAATTCAAAAAAATTTGCACGAAAAAACACGTTTTCTTCTCTTTTTTCCCTTTCGCGAGAGTCGCGGTTTTGCTTCCGCGAGAGGCACGGTTTTGCTTTCACGAGAGTTACGGCCGTGCCTCTCGGAAACGGAAAAAAACGTGTTTTCTGTTTTTTTTCTTTCGCGAGAGTCACGGTTTTGCTTCCGCGAGAGGCATGGTTGTGCTTTCGCGAGACTCACGGTCGTGCCTCTCGAAAACGGAAAAAAACGTGTTTTCTGTTTTTTTTTCGCGGGAGTCACGATTTTGCTTCCGCGAGAGGCACGGTTGTGCTTTCGCGAGGGTCACGGACGTGCCTCTCGAAAACGAAAAAAACACGTTTTCTGGATTTTTTTCGCGAGAGTCGCGATTTTGCTTCCGCGAGAGGCACGGTTGTGCTTTCACGAGAGTCACGGCCGTGCCTCCTCGAAAACGGAAAAAAACGTGTTTTTTCTTTTTTTCCTTCTGCGAGAGTCATGGTTTTGCTTCCGCGAGATGCACGGTTGTGATTTCATGAGAGGCACGGACGTGCCTCTTTCGGAAAGGAAAAAAATGCGTGCTCCCTGTTCGGTTTTTTCGTCCATTTTTTTCGCCTTGTTTTTTTGCAAAAAAAAAGTTCATCAAAATCTATCAACATGAGATCTAGTTTTGAAGATCTCGATGCGAGAAATCCAACCATGAAAGCGGTTCGAGATTTAGATACACAGTTTAAGAGATAAAACATTTTAAATAAATGGATCTACAAAAAAAGGAAAAACTCGCAGGTTGCAACAAGTGGCGCACATGCAGCACGCCACTTGTCGCAACCTGAAAAGTTGGAGTAATCTTTGCAATGAGTACTCCTCAACTAGTGATTTCGGTACTAAAGGGTGTGTTTGGTTGCCCACAAAAACTCAACCAGACCCGTTGTATGTATCATCTTTTCGGTGTTGGGTTTTTTGGTTACATGAAAACATTGTTGCGTCTGTGTTCTTAAAGCATATCTGGGCGTGTATGGCTGGAAACGCTCAAGTCGTTCGTTTCCAAGGAGCCAGGACCGAGCGATGCTCTCAAGCCCACCTGGGTGGCTCTGGCAAGACATGTATGTACCTGATTAGCAAGTATTTTCTTCTAAGCACCTTTTTAATCTCCTTCATCCCTTCTACACAACCATGCTACGATTCGTCATAAGTTGTACACAAAAAATATGCACCACCTCGATATGTGATTCCATTCAGGCGATCGGATCGTAGTTTTGTTCACTCTATAGGTTGAATTTCGTGTTCGTATTTGAAGCTTTTCTGAACGACACACGGTCAACCTTTTGAAGTTTTCTTTGAGTAGTTTCACCTTGCTGTTTGAGACGACTTTGGTGTTGTGTGTTTTTTGTTTCACTAATCATAGACGAGCAGCCCTCGCTCCTCCAAACACCGACGCGTCTGCTTGCGCCGCAGCCGGTGAGCTTCTTGGAAGCCGCGGTGAGGCACGCCAGGCAGTTTCTCGCATGGGGTCGACTAGGAACGCAGGTGAACGTCCCGTTGTTGTCGGGCTGTAGGGACGTGAACCCCATCGGCACGGCGGCTCCGAGCAGCATGGCCAGGAGTGGCAGGAGGGCAAAGAAGAGGAGGGCGGCGAGGATGGCCATAGTGGTGAGCATGCAGGGGCGCCATGGACATGCATGACAGGCCCTCGCGCTGGCAGTGACAGTGGCAGCGAGCCGGTGAAGGAGGAGCCACCAGAGAACATTCTACTTTAACCTCTCTGTTCAGTGTAGTTGTTAACTGCTAATCACGAAGCATTATGCTACCAAACATCGGGTAAAAAATGCTTCCACGATGCAGGCAACCTATACGTAGGTGACCAGTCAACATGCAAAGATCGTATTTTGAATTGTATCTCCTCAACCAGGCTCCACCCAACCTGGCCCTTTTTTCATGCAACCTCTAAAAAAGATGCAGGTAACTAAATGCACCCAAAGTTTCCTGCTGCGGCTGGCCACGCTCGGGGTCATTTTCTGCGTTTAGGCACGGCCGCACGTGATATAAATTTGCATCTAGTGTGTTATTTTGGTCTGACCTAAAATGGGACCATAAAAATATACTTTTGCATCACCTGTTTGAACTTGGTTATTTGGCCACGGTGATGCATAAAACTGTTTTTACAGCAAATTGCTCTATTTTGCATCACCCGCTGAAGATGCTCTAAGCTCTAAGCGATCAATCAAGCAAGAAGAGATACTAAAAATATATGGAGCTCCTGGGTGCACGTACGCTTATGCTCAGGAGTACATAATTAGCACTAAACTATTGATATGCATGGGTATGCCTCATCCTGCGGCGGATAGCCGTTTGGTGCCATGCATGGACGGCTTGGTAGGCTTGTCGTCCAAAAATCATCTGCAGAGTGTCGTCTCCATAGCAGTGCTCTAAAAAATCATATACAGACAGTACGGACATCCGTTGCATTGGACACTGGTTTGCTCAGCACAGCACTGAAGTACACGAAAACTGCAATCACCATTATCTTATTGTCATACAGCACATCATCCTTTAAAACATCGACAAGTTTGAAAGGGCCTTCCTGTGGTCTGGGTCAGATAAGACAACCGGGGCAAAATGCAAGGTCAATTGGGACATTGTCAGTCGGTCGCTTGCGTATGGTAAGCTTGGAGTCCTCAACACCAATAAGTTTGCGCGGGCTTTGAGACTGCGGTGGCCTTGGTATGAATGGAAGGAGCCAACAAAATTGTGGGTTGGGAGAGATAACTAGTGTGATGAGAAAGATCTCAACTTCTTCTATGCTAGCACCACAATCAAGGTCGGGAATGGGACGAAGACACCCTTCTGGGAATCCCCTTGGCTTCTTGACGCAAGCCCAAGGACATTGCTCCTCTCATCTACGAGTCTTCATCGCGGAAACATTGGAAGGTATGGGGGGCCCTCAAAGAAAACGTGTGGATCCTCAAAATCAGGCCACCTTCGGTTGTTTTCACCGAACATGTAACACAATTCTTCACCCTTTGGATGCTTCTGCATGAGGTGCATCTTGATGAGCTTGCTAAGGACGACATAGTATGGAAACACTCGAACTTTAGACATTACTCTGCGGCCTCTGCTTACATGGCACAATTTTTGGGTTTGATCCTCTCCCCATGAACCAAATGGTTTGGAAGCCTTGGGCCCCACCGAAGGTCAAGTTCTTTGCTTGGCTCACACTGCAAGATAGAATTTGGACCGCCGACAGACTGGCTAAGCGGGGTTGGCTAAATTGTGGCCCTTGCCCCTTGTGCAGGGGAGTGCAAGAATGTGAAACACATCTATTCTTCAGATGCTGCTTCACGTTGAAGCTTTGGAATTTGGTTATTCAGAAATTTCTCATACAAGACATGGACACGTCGACGTGGAGCTCCTTCGACTCAGTCAAGACATGGTTGACGAGCACGAGCGCCGTGGGCACCACCAACCAAAAAGCAAAGGCCTCGATTACCATGCTTGTGTCATGGGTCATTTGGAATAAGAGAAACGCAAGAGTGTTCCGGCATAAGAGCACGCCTCTGCCAACTCTACTCAACATCATTATCGACGAGGCAAACCTTTGGATCACCACCATCATCGACAAGGCAAACCTTTGGATCACCATGGGGCAAAGTTAGGGTCTTTTTTATTGCGAGAATAATTGTCATGCCGTATTCTGGGTGTGTGTTGTAACAAACTCTTCTCTCCTTATTTAATATATGATGCAAATCTTTTGCCTCCGTTTCAAAAAAAAATCTTATTGTGCATCACAAGAACTGAAGAACATGTTCCATTCAACAACCGCCTTTTTATTCATTTGTACCTCCTTTATACAGAATTACATGTTCTATCCCCCGGTTGCAATCATTGTTTCTGCCATGGGATTTTACATCTACAAATTGGCTGGTAATCTGGCTTTCTATACATTCAACATCTCGGCAAACAGAAGATCAATTAGCTTACAGCAAACAGAAAAATACAGTAACACAATGACCGCCAATTTGTGTTTGTTTCTCCTTCGCATTCCAGAATATGCAGCCACGGAAACCATCCCATTTTGCTAGTTTCCTTCTACCCTTTCATCGTGGAGACCTCCTAATGTCTAGAATGTTTGGACTCAGAGGGGAAACTCTTTCTGAAGGACATCAAGGTTGCGGGAATCACATGCAGCAATCATATCACTGCGTGAAGCGTTACTGGTTGGAAAGGGGAAAAGGTGTTAGTAAGGTAAAATCATCATATAATAAACTGTCCATGTTCACATGTAGATAAAAGGAAGTGTATCCGACATACCCAAGTGAAATTCTCAAGTACTGCCAGGCATTGTCTGCTTTTGGATTCATGGAAACCGCCCTTACATAGTACCGAATGGAATCCTCGTACAGACCCTGCATAGAGAGCAGCTTAGAAATCAACCATGCAACAGGGGTTATATGTGAAAAACTGTTATCTATTATCATAATGAATTCCTGTGCTGAGTTGTCACGCCATTGGATAAAGATAGATTTCGGTGTTCATCGTTAGTGAGTTTTTTTTTTTTCGAAACGAAGGCAAAAGATTTGCCTCATCTATTAAATAAGCAGAAGAGAGTTATCCAGTTAATTAATGGAAAACCGGGCTAAAATCGTCACAAACCGCCGAGCGGCACACATGCTACCCCACACACGCCTCAACAAAGAGGGCCTCGTCAAGATACACTCTGGCATCATCGTCATCACTTCTCGGCGTCATTGCCCTCCCTAATCTCCGAGCAAGCGACTCCGACTTCGCTGAAGATGAACATCAACCGAACCCTCACCATAGAGGCCATGTGGAACACAAAAAGACCTATGCCAAACTCAGCCACCTGCATCAACGGCAGCACAGCTCCGACTCTGATGGAGAGCTCCGAAGGAGAACAATGCAAGGTTGGTGCCCCGAAAGACCACGGCCTGTCATTGTCGCCACACGGCCCCGCCACCACAGCTCCGACTTCACCGCAACAAGGCAACCCGAGGTAATCCCACGAACACGGCGGAGAAGAACCGACTACCTCAACCATTGCCTTGCATCCGACTTCGTACGCCTCCGCTATCGTTGCCATAGAAGCCTCGACGCCGACACCGACGCCTTCCACTGGTCCCACTTGCCGATGCTCGGCTCCAAAGACGAAGCCCTCGAGAGGGAAAACAACGCTAAGGCGTCGACAACGTCCGATCACACAGGATCTAGGGTTTTCCAGCCGGATCCATGCGGTAGGGGTGTGGCAGCACAGCAGCGATGCCTTCAAGAAGGTCTACGACGCCCGCAGCCGCCGCCATCGCCAGTTACATGCCCAAGGCCGAGACAGGGTCTTCACCCAAGCTCCCAACACCCAACCCGCATCCGTGTCGGCAAGTCCACCAAGCACCACCACCACCACCACCAACGAACCAACCCGCCGATGAAAAGGTCGTCGCCATCGCCGCTCCGCGCGTCGCAAAGACCACCAATGGCCAATCACCAGCGCCAGCTGCCGGATCCATTGACGACCGAGAACAGAGCCACCGGACACAGCACAACCACCACATCCTAGCACAACCACCACATCCTGTCAAGCACCATGCCAACAAGGAACGGAGGTGCACCGCCCGAGGCCACGAGGAGGTGCACCGCCCGAGGCCACGAACCACCATGGTTCCCGGTCGTGGCTCTGCATTAGGGTCCGTCGACGACCGGATCCGCCATCCCCACACGACAAGGCCGGTAAATGAGTAGTTCACATTATAACCGTCTGCGCTTAATCACATTATTCACTAGGTGACATTCATTGTACAAAAAGTGCCCAAAATTTTTATAGTATTGAGAGAGCATGATAACAAGACAACCATTTCAATAATAAAAGTGAAAGAACATAAACTCACTTATGTAATGATGACAAGCATGTTAGTGGGCCAGTGGAGTAATGTTAACTCAATATAAGGTTTCTTATCTCGCATCACAGGGTATTTGCGAAAAATGCAATTATACAGTCAACAACATGATTGAGCGATCATTGTGCCATACAAGAATTACCTGGTTGGCATAGCTAATTCCCATATTAGCCCATGCACGGACGTAGTTGGGCTTCAAATCTAGAGCCTGAAATAACAAGCAACATTTGGGGTTACTTCCAAGCACTTTTTAGCATACCACAATCAACATCCAAAGTAATAAGCCAAAGACCTGGGGTACTCTTTAGTATACCCGTATTTTCTGAAATGCACACTAAGATGGTTTTCATCAGTCATCCACTTTATAGTTTATACTAAAAAAATAAGTGAAGGATGCAAATAAACATGTATTTGTAGGATTGGACACCAAATCAATGGGATTGCACTGCATCACAAATAATTTGATTATATCTCATCTGATATACTGTGATGCAAGAAGCCTACACGCAGCAGCAAACACAATCTTGGTGTCAATCACACAGAAACTTATCCACATTCCACAGAGGGATTTAGCTGCCCCAATCCCAATGTTTGTGATATGCGACATTACTTTCCATACGCCAATCAGTCCATTAGTTGATCATTTCAGTTTTTTTAGCTCCAACATGTATAGAAACGCTTTATTTTTAAACTATTTTTGTCAGACAATAATCATACTGCTAGCTTTTGCAGTTTGCACTGGAAATACAACTGCCAGAGCATTCCTTAAAAAGGAATAGCCAGAGTCTGTGATAAAGACAAAGTGCTATACTTCTTGAACCAAGCATATAAATACACTTAAAAACAGAACGAAGCTTTCACCAAAGTTGAAGTTCAAGCACGTTCCAAAAAATAATTACCTGCTGGTATGCCAGTACGGCATCAGCACTCTGGATGCTGTTTGCTTGGGTCGCACCGAGCTTGTTCCAGAGAGAATAGTCTTGTGGTTTCAGCTGTAGTGCCGTCTTAAATGAAGCTATAGCTTTATCATATTCTCTTGATAAGTTGTACAAGACACCCAGAACTATGTGGACATCAGCATCCTCAGGCGACATCTGAGCAGCTTCATTAAACAATCTAACAACCTGGTGAGAGGTAGGTCGTTTAGTATCCTAAACTAATAACTTTTAGTAAGATCAGAAAACAGATTGTACAGACACATGATTACAGTTAATAATTGTTATGAAGTGAGCCTATATTCCATCGGGCCAACAGGCCAGCACATATACATGAAGGGAAATAAGCAAAGAAGCCCCTATACAATATGATAACTACACACACAGCACAACCCTGTTCTAACACCCCCCCTCAAACTCAAGGGGGATCTTGGACACCGAGTTTGGACAGGAAAAAGCTGTGTTGGGACCGTGTCTGAGCTTTCGTCAGAAAATCAGCAAGCTGAAGCTCCGAGGGCACATACTGACGGGCCACAATTCTGTCTTGCACCTGAGAACGAGTGTAGGAGGCATCAACACCGATGTGCTTGGTGAGCTCATGCTTAACAGGATCACGGGCAATGCTGAGTGCCCCAGTGCTGTCGGAGAGCAGAGGGGTCGGTGTAGCAGTGGAAACACCAAAATCCTGAAGAAGCCATCGTAGCCAAGTAATTTCTGCAGTCACGGACGCCATAGCTCGCAGCTCAGCCTCAGCACTGGAGCGAGATACAGCATTCTGCTTCTTGGTCTTCCAGGCAATCAGGGAGGAGCCAAGAAAAACACAATAGGCAGAGAGAGAGCGGCGATCAGTGGGATCGCTGGCCCAGGTAGCATCACAGTAGGCCTGAAGCTGAAGAGAGCTGGAGCGAGGGAAGAATAAGCGACGAGTCACGGTACCACGAAGGTAACGAAGAACACGAAGAAGGTGACTGTAGTGAAGTTGAGTGGGAGCAGAGACAAACTGACTTAGAATGTGCACAGCATAAGAAATGTCAGGACGAGTGATGCCTAGATAGACAAGGCTCCCAACAAGATGGCGGTAGCGTGTGGGATCTGCAAGGGGTTCACCCTCACCAGGACGAAGATGGAGACCAAACTCCATAGGAGTGTCAACCGTGCGCTGATCAGTGAGGCAGGCACGAGTGAGAAGATCTTGGATGTACTTCTCTTGAGAGAGATAAATACCCTCAGGGGAAGAAATGATCTCAAGTCCAAGAAAGTAGCGAAGAGAACCCAAATCAGTCATCAAGAATTGCTCATGTAGACGTTTCTTCACAAAATCAATGAATTGGTGGTCAGCCCCTGTGATAATCATGTCATCAACATAGAGTAGTAAAAGGGTGCGACCGCGAGGAGAAGTGTGAATAAACAGAGCAGGATCATGAACACTAGCAGAGAACCCGATCCTTGTGATGACGGCGGAGAAACGCTCAAACCAGGTACGAGGAGCTTGTCTCAGCCCGTAAAGAGCACGCCGAAGGCGACAGACAGTGCCATCAGAGATAGTATAGCTAGGAGGCGGCTGCATATAGACCACTTCCCGCAGCTCACCATTCAAGAAGGCATTCTTGACATCTAATTGAGAGATGGACCACTGTCGAACAGCAGCAACAGCCAAAAGAGTGCGAACAGTGGTCATGTGAGCAACAGGAGCAAAAGTCTCATCATAGTCACGACCATACTCCTGCTGGAAGCCACGCGCAACAAGACGAGCTTTGTAGCGCACGAGAGAACCATCTGAATGTGTCTTAACCTTGTAGACCCATTTGCAAGTGATGGGTCTAACGCCTGTAGGCAGGGGTACAAGGTCCCAAGTGCCTGTGCGCTCAAGAGCATGAATTTCCTCTGCCATAGCATGCTGCCATTCAGAATGAGCAGCAGCCTCACGATATGTAGACGGCTCAACAAGAGTGGTAGCAGCAGCAACATAGTACGCAGGAGGCTGGAGAGTGTGGCGATCACGCAGATTATACCGAGGAGCAGGAGGGGTAGGTGGTTCTGAAGGAATGGGACCCAACAGGGAAGGAGTGGAAGTGGAAGTGGGCGCATCCGAGGGAGAAGGGTGCCGAGCACGACGGGAGTAGACAAAAGGAAGCGGAGAGAGAGGGGAAGTGGAAGGTGGCGCATCAGAGGGAGAAGGGTGTTGAGCACGACGGGAGTAGGTAAAAGGAAAAGGAGAGAGAGTGGATGGCTCAACCCGAGTAGGAGAGTCAGGAATAGAAACCTCGTCCTGTGTAAGCTGAAGCTCATGAGCAGACACAGGTGAAAGGCTAGGAGTGGACCTACCAGGTGACGATAAAGGTGAAGAATCAGGTAGAGTCAAAAAAGAGAGAGGCTCGACTAACGACTCGGTTGTGGCAGTAGAAGAATGACGAGGGTAGAAGGAGCGAGACTCATCAAAAGTGACATCTTTGGAGATTCTCAGTCTTCGAGCAATAGGGTCCCAGCAACGGTAACCTTTGTGCTCCAAACTGTAGCCAAGGAAAACACATTCAACAGATTGAGCAGTCAATTTGGTGCGTTCATGAGGGTGGAGAAGAACAAAACAGGCACAACCAAACAGGCGTAGACCACTATAATCAGCTGGACCATCACCTAGATGATCAACTGGTATCCCTCCCTGAAGAGCAACAGAAGGCTGAATATTAATGAGATAAACAGCGGTAGAGACAGCCTCAGCCCAAAAGTGCGGGGGAACAGCAGAAGATAAAAGAAGAGCCCGAGCAGTCTCAAGGACGTGACGATGTTTGCGTTCAGCCACCCCATTTTGAGCGTGTGCACCAGGACAGGAATACTGAGGAAGGGTACCCTGTTCAGCAAGGAAACCACGAAGCGCACGAGATAAGTACTCACCAGCCGAATCAGCACGAAAAACTCGAACAGAGGAATCATACCGAGTGCGAACCATGGTAGCAAACGACTTGTAAATTTGAAGCACTTGACTACGAGATGACATAAAGTAGATCCAAGTGTGGCGAGAAAAATCATCAATGAAAATTATATAATATTTGTGACCCCCTTTCGAAACAAAGGGGGCAGGACCCCATACATCAGAGTGAACAAGTTCAAAAGGTCGTTGAGAAACAGAATTACTAGAGGGATATGGAAGTTGTATCTGCTTGCCAAGCTTACAACCCATACAAGTTAGTGAACTATCACCAGATACAGACCCTAGAACACCACTCCTAACCAAAGAAGACAAGCGGGAGCCACAAATGTGACCCAATCGATGATGCCACTGAGCGAAGGATGTGGTGGAGGTGGCAGCTGAAGCAAAAGGGGTGGTGATGTCCGACTGGCTAGAGGACGCAGCGGAAGGAAGGCGCAGCCAATCGAGCTCCCAAAGGCGCTGAGAGTCATGGCGCCGAGGACCGATCCCAACCAGAGTCCCCGTACGACGATCCTGAACACAACAAGAGTCAGAATCCAGAATAACACGACAACCCAAGTCAGTAAGTTGACCAGCAGATAGAAGTTGCATAGTCAGTTTAGGAACATGAGAAACGGCAGGGACATGAAAAGAAGACGTGGAAAGAGTCCCTCTTGCGGCAACAGAAAGAGAAGTGCCATCTGCAGTCTGAACTGTAAGAGGAGAAGGCACGGAATTGACAGCACAAAGATGATCTCTGTGTGGTGTCATGTGGAAGGAGGCCCCAGAATCAAGAATCCAGGGCAAAGATGTACCTGACGAAGAGTGCGGTGGTGGACCAGACGTCTGACCAGCAAAACCAGCAGAACCTGAGGATGGTGCAGAAGCAGTAAGGCGGCGCAGCAAGGTGAGCATCTCCTGGTGAACCTTCTCAAGGGAGCCCTCACGAAAATTAGAGGAGCCTCCCGAGTCCTTTTGAGGACGGCCACCACGGCGACCCTGTTTCCTCCTCTTGATGCACTCCGTGATCATGTGACCATCCTGCTTGCACTAGTGGAGGTTGCTGCCACCTGTGTAGAAGAGGGCACACCAGGCAGCGGTGGTGGAACGCGGGCAGCCAGGACTGCTGAAGAGGATGGCAATAAGCCCGTGCTCCGTAGGCGCACCTCCTCAGATCGCACCTCAGCAAGGGCCTCCAGAGTAGAGAGCCGAGGATGGCGTGCCAATAGCTGAGCACGACTCTGCTCGAACTCCGGCCGGAGGCGAGTGAGGAAGTCGTAGAGGCGACGAACCTCCAGCTTAGCTTGTTGCCGCACACAACACTGACATCTGCGACAAACATCAGCTCCCAGAGAGTCCAATTGGCGCCACACCGCCGACATCTCCTTGTAGAAATCATCCACAGTAGCATCTCCCTGTTGTAGTTGTTGCTCTTGACGAACAACAGAGAGATACATGGCATCCCCTGTAGACTCATAGCGATGGCGAAGGTGCTCCCACATCTGATATGCAGTGGTAAGGGCCACCACATCCATGGTGAGATCAACATCCATGCTGTTCACCAAGATAGAAGAGGCTCGAGCATCATCATTTGTCCATTGCTTGTATAAGTGGTGTTGATTCTGATACTCTTCAGTGGCCTCTTCAAAAGCATCTAGCATCTCACGTTGCTTGGTTTCATCGGCATCAACAGGGAAGGCCAACTCAGCTGGAGGAGTGGGCAGCAGGGGACAAGGCAGAGCACCAGAGAGGTGCTCCCAGACCAGCTGGCCCCTCATGTGCAGCTTCATGTGCTGCACCCAGTCCCTGTAGTTCTGTCCGTTGAAGATAACAGGACATCGTGGGACTGGGACAGCACCGGTGGTGGTGGAGGGCGCCATTGCAGCAGAGCAGCAACAGCAGCTCGTTGAAGACCAGCAGCAGCAGGAGGCACAGCTTGATGGCAGCAGCAGACCAGGAGGAGAAGAGCAGCAGCAGCCGCACTTTGAAGAGCAGCAGCAGCAGCTCGTTGAAGAAGAGCAGCAGCAGCAGCTCGTTGAAGAAGAGCAGCAGCAGCAGCAGAGAAGAGGAGCAGCAGCAGCAGCAGCTCGTTGAAGAGCAGCAGCAGCACGTTGAGGCGGCGACGCCGGCCGGGAAGGACGGCGGCAGCAGCGGCCTGGAACGGCGGCGGCCTGGACCAGCAGGCGGTAGCAGCTACCAGGAAGAAGAGGGGAGAGGCTCGATGAAGAGAGGAGCGGCGGCCGGCGGCGGCCGCGGCGGCGGCGGCGACCAGAGGCGGCGGCGGCGGCTGGGGAACCTAACCCTAGCTCTTATACCATGTTATGAAGTGAGCCTATATTCCATCGGGCCAACAGGCCAGCACATATACATGAAGGGAAATAAGCAAAGAAGCCCCTATACAATATGATAACTACACACACAGCACAACCCTGTTCTAACAATAATATCTCACAGAAAGGTACAATAAACTGAGACAGTTATACAGAATACCATTTGGAAGCTGCAGATGGAAAGGTTTAACAAGTTAAAATTGTTCGTTTGGTACACCATCATTATGAATTACATATCCCTCACTTACATCTGGACCATATGGTGAATCAGTTTGGTGGGGAGCGGCGAGAGCTCCATACTTTGGATGATTCTGAAGCCATCTCGAAAGATATCTTAATGCTTCTCCCTGTTCCAACTCTGCAGTAATCATATAAAATAAATAGATCCTCTCATGATGGTATACACAAATATTGAAGTATAAAAACCGAAAGTCGGCCTATTTCGACAAATTTCCTACTTCAACAGAATTTCAAAATATATTAGAACATGTTATGAGCACAACTATTGCAGCATTATTAGTTTATTACACACTGGGGAGGAGGAGAGGCTTGGAGCATTGGGAAGTTTTTCCAACTGTAAATGAAAATTGAAAAACCTGGAGGATGGCTTAGTTTTTACAATTGAAACTAGCTTGCACAATGCAGATACCTGTTAACTTCCAATCCTACCTTCTACCACTTCATTTCTTATAAGAGCAACTCCAGCAGATTAAGCAGGTCACTGAAATGCTCACATAAATAACACTCACCGTTTGTGTGACTGACACCAAGAGCAAGAAGAACTTCCAAGTTGGTAGGATTGGCCTCCTGGGCACGCAGCATTGCAGCTATGGCCTGAAAGCAAGGAAATAATTAATAATAGCAGACTCTTTTAGCAAAGAAGAAGCATGGAGCCCATCCCATAGATCCCAAGATTCTTAGAACTAACATTTTTTATTTGTTTTGTATATATGAATATCTAATTCTTGTGAGGTAAACTACATTAGAGAATGGTTCACATCATTAGTCACGAGAATTAGCATATTGCTTTGGCCTTTCAGACTAGATAAAACAATATTCCTTGAAGATGATCTAAACTCGGTCATGAACAAACATGATGCATCCAATACATCCAATACTTGGTATAGGGATGAAAACGGAGCGGAATCTTTGTGTCTGGTCCACAGAAAAACAGAAACGGAAAAAAATGTGAAAATGGAAATCTTGCACAACAGAATTTCTTAGACAGAAAGGGAAACAAAAACGGTACAACATTTTTTGGCAGAACAGCCACGAAAACGAAATATCTGTTTCCATAAATACGGAAACTTCCGTTATTACCATGGCTGTGTGTGGCGGACAACAGTGAACAGCACACATGCAATGTGTGGGCCAACCGGAATGCAAATACAACCTTAACCTAATCCCCTGTCCCTAATTGACAAAGGACAGAGCAGGCGAGCACGCCGCCGTGGCGCCATCCAATCATCCCGAGCCCACACGCTGCCACCCATCCATCTTTGCTGCGTTGCCATGCAACCAGAGCGCCTCCACCACCATCATCTGTCGCGGGGCCACTGCCCTCCTCGGTTGACGTCGATGCCTTATGCCAATAGGGGTGGAAACGGATCGGATAGTACCCTTCCCACTTCCGTTTTCATATTTCAAAAACAAATATGAATGCTGAATATGAGTACGGAGAGGATGTTACTCGAATATAGATATGGATCAGGTGTTTTTGCAATTCAGAACCGATACAAATATCTTATAATTTAGTGACATATGTTAGGTAAAAGAAATAAGTCAACAATTATATGACCTAAGATAATCGACTCGCAGCATACAATAAATCAATGACAGACCAGTAGACAGAGAAACACTGTTGAAGTATATGGGGAATGCCCAACCTTCTCCATCAGTTCGACTTTTGGAGAAACTGGTTGGTGCATGAAGCATGGTATGCTATCAGAGACAGAGGTCTCGAGTTCGAGTCCTGGCTAGTGTGATTGTTTTCTACAATTGCTGCTCGCTCCCTTCCACGTTTGAGGCACGCAGCAAGACTGATAAAGACTGCACACGAGTGGGGGTGTTGGTATATGCGGAATGCCCAACCTTCTCCATCAGTTTGGATTTTTGGAGCAACTGGTTGGAGCGTGAAACCTAATACATACTACTATAATGCATAATAGTTTCTAAGTTCGATCATACAAAAAATAAGTAAGATTCGACGACTTTTTAGGCTTTTAGAGTATCTCCAATAGGTGCCCTATAATAAGGCACCAAATTATGGTTGGAGCAAAATTTGCAACACCTAAAAGTGCTTTTTACAACACCAAAAACCTCCTTCCCAGTGCTTTTTTACAACACCAAAATTGTGTGGTCCCGAGTGGCCCCCCTGGTGTTGCAAAATTTGCAACACTTGGTGTAGGTCTTGTATATTTGGAGTAAAACTTTTTGCATATATATGGCACCTATTGGATCAGCGTTTTTGGCCCCTCGTGATGTAAAAAGTGATCCTGCACTATTTTAGGGCACGTATTGGAGATGCTCTTATGTTGGATACTCCCACCGTTTTTTTTTACTCTGCGTATAAAATTTGTTTGAAGTCGAACTACGTAAAGTTTGACCAAATTTATCTTAAAAATATCAACATTTACATACAAAAGTTCTATAGTATGAAAATTAATTTCATGATGCATCTAATGATATTGATTCCATATTGTGAATATTGATATTTTTTCTTATATAGTTGGTCAAACTTTACAAAGTTTGAATTTAGACAAATCATATATGCAGACTAAAAAGAAACGGAGGGAGTACTTAGCATATAGGGCTAGAATTGCTTAAATTGGCTAACATGTTTTTTTTCCGGATACGGATATATCCAGTTTCATATCCACATTTGTTTCAAAATCCCATACAATATTTGTATTTGTAAAAAGAATCCAGATATTTTCCACATCCATTTTCATTTTAGTTCGGATGCCAATGTTGACTTGCAATATAGGGGGTTTTCTCGAATATGGATATCGGATATTTCAATTTTTTTACCGCCACATTCCACCCTTCTACGCCGGTAAACCTCTCTGATGCCTACGTACGCGCCACGCCTGGATAGTTCAAGGGTTCTTTTTGCTCCAGCGAATGTGCCGTATTCGCTCCATACCTCTGCCCAGGGTATCTGTATTTGTTTCTGCTCCCACTAAAAAAATATGAAAACAAATGTGACATCACTCAATTCCGGCTGTTTCCGCTCCATTTTTCATCCCTAACTCGCCATATGAACATCAGAACATCACAGCATCTAAAATTAACGAGGGGCACAAATACCTGCTGGTCATCATCATTTTCAGCATGTGTTACTCCAAGCAACCTCCAACCTTCAGCATTATCAGGGTTCTTTAAAACTTCAGCCTCCAGAGCAAGAGCAGCTTCACTTAAGAGGCCCTTCCGAAAGAGCTCCTGCCCTTCCTGCATTGGATTAGGATGACCAACATATGGGTTCATCTCGGAAAAAACATAAACCCCTCGAGAAGCGCCAGAACTTTTGGAAGCTGACAGTTGGTTCTGAAACCTACAAACAATGTACAATGATATTTAATGGTAAGCTGCAATTGCTATGCGTAAGGGGCTTCTGTAAAACAGAGCATAACCAACCAATGGTAAAAACAAATGACTTCTCAATGAATATTAACCAAGCTCTAGGTTCTTTTAGTAATCTGACACAGAAATTGGTCAGGTAACATATCAAGAAAGAAGCAACAGAGGTTAGCTCAACCTTAATACTATTAGCAAAGACACAGAAACAAGAGACTTGTACTTACTCATCTGCCCATGGATCAGCAGAGCTCTCACCAAAAGCTCCTCCACTGAACTCCTCTGTCCAATCATCCATATTCAATTTGGAGAACTCATCGACCCACTTCTCTTTGAGCCCACTCTGATTCTGTTCACTAGAGAACTCACTAACCCAATTATCGGCCCCTTGTGAAAGCTGTAGAACAAGTATTAGTGAGGCAAAATTATCAGTGCCCAGCAGATGTAAGTGTGAAAGAAGGGACATCAATGTACTATTCCTAAATAGCTACAACCCACTACCTATTTTTCCTACACATGCAAGCATGCCACATGAGCAAGTCCTGCCATGCAAGTCATAAATTACATGTTTTTCGCATTACTCTATGCATGCAGGGCTGCCACATCATCAGTTTGTGCATGTTAGTTATAAGTTATTTTTCAATGGATTTTATATTGACAGTATATGCTTTGGGCGATTGCAGCATACCGACGTATTTCATCCTTCACATTTTTTGTTAGAAATGATATTCTGTTAACTGGAATTCATTTTTTATTCTCTTTTTATATGCTTCATGTTTTTCACCTTTTTAAGCTTACATTTGCTTTCCATTAGTTTTATATGTTTTTTAAGCAACTATTTATGCATAATCCAACAAGATTCCTGTAGCAATGCTTGGGGCATCATCTAGTGTTGCTAAATGACGATACCATTATTACACCACTGTTCCTTTTTTTACATTGCCTGGAAAAACTAGAACCCCGTTTGACCATGGAATGCATTAATTTACATACATCCAGCTCTCAGGTGAAAACTAAACCCCATTTAGCACACCATACAATCATTTAAATGCATCCAGCTCTCTGGTATTACCTCTTCATGCACAAACTGATCTGCCCAAGAATTTGCATTAGCATTATGCTGTGTTTGAAATTCATCAGCCCAGCCATTGGATTGGGATGCTGAACCTTGTTTTACTTGGTTATCTTCTATAATAAGTTCACCACGGCTCATCTTTGAAACAAACTGGAAGAATTTAGAATTCTTCCAAAAAGGAAAAAGAAAGTGTCATCAGGTGCTTAAGACAGGACGATCATAATGATGATCCTATATATAGTACTCCCTCCGTAAAGAAATAAAAGAGCGTTTAGATCACTAATGATCTAAACGCTCTTATATTTCTTTACGGAGTATAATATAAGGTTGCAAGCAATACAGTTGATTAACTTAATGTAAATAAACAATATTATTACTGGTGAAAGATACAGGCTTAAGAAAGAGTCCTCATGATCCAACATCCACAAAATTTGTGTCTGAACCATGAAATGTAATAGGCGGTATCCGTAGAATATCTGGCAGAACATATATAATAAATAAATAGGATTTCATATCACCCCAATTGCCACTGAAAAATAGTGTTTTTGACATAAACAGAAATATTGGACACGTGTGTGGTATAACACGATATATCAATAGTGTGTCGTATGCCAATAAGAAGAAACAATACAACACTCATTTACAATATGTTAGTTCATTTCTGCATATCCAATAGAGGTTCTTCTCTATCAGTTTGGAAAGCAAGATCCTATTTAGGAGGTTTGATCTGACTTTTGGAGGATTCATTGAGATACTTTAGGCCTGTTGGACCTAATCTAGAACATTAAGGTTTAGCCTAACATATCAAGATGCAAATGCAATCACATCAATCACAGAGATAACATGAGTAGGATATTTCCTTATGGAGAAGAAAAATAAATTATGATGAATTGTTGTTCAAGCAAATTTTCACTGTAGTGGGTAAAAACAATGTGCAAGCTAATAGAGTTACATGTACAACCAGGCCATCATAAATACCTGGAACTTTGGGTCATTGTTACTTGATAATGTTTCTGCAAGCATACGGGATTGCTGCATAGCTGCGAGATTCGCCATGTTCGCTCCTCCCATCTGATCCATGGCCATCTGAGACTGATGCTGAGACAACATAAAGTACATAGCATAATTTAAGCCATGTATCCCACAAATGAACATGCTCGTGCAGAAGGAAACTAAATTATGACGAGTATGCAGATTTCCATACAAATTACAAGGCTTTATTTATTTTTTTACTTTATAAGCCAACTAAAACTAGTTAATATTTAAGAGATATATTGAAAGGATGTGATCCTTTATCACCTCATGTTCTAGAATAACTACATATAGTAAAAGTAAGAATTCTATGTTTACATAAGACTGTCTAAAATACACACACATACATATACAAAGAATATCTTAAACTATATTTCTAAATACAGCATACAATTACTCATAGATACCATAATATCTCGCTCAATGGATAGGGTAGAGAAACTATCAGATTACAACTGGGTAATGGCATACCAAACCAAACACACATATCCTTCTCAAACAAACTTTCTTATTGGATTGTGTTTCCTGTTGGATATTAGGTATTTACTCACGAAAATGGAAAACATAATTTTCTAATGTTTACGAGAAAATTCCAGTAGAAACAGAACAAACTCAAGAATACTGCAGCGCATGTACAGATACAAATAAAATCCAGAATTGCATTTGGATACACAGATAGCCAGATATCATCATTTATTGGGCAATCAGATTATCCAGATAAAACGGTACCAATTGCAACATAGTTATACTGGCCTAGAAGCTAAACAGTATCTTCAGCATGGCTGAACTTGGCTCTAGGATGCATTGTCTGCTCATATGGTAAGTATAAACAATGAAAAAACATGCTTCGCAATTGATGGTTGTGAAAATGTCAAACAGGCTTTTAGAAGGCTCTGACCTGTTCAAACTCAGAGGCCCATCCATTGGGACCATATTGCTGCTCAAAAGAGTGCGCCCAACCCTCAGGGTTATTATTCTGCTTGCCAAACTCAGTGATCCAACCCTCAGGGTTATTGTTTTGCTTGCCGAACTCACTAATCCAATTATTTGCAGCATTGTGCATTGGGCCAGATCTCAAAGCACTTTGGGACTGATTCCAGTACTCCTCCATCTCTGGGTACGGCCCATGCAGGGGATTTTTCATTCGATGACTATTGTCAATATCAAGAGAATGCAGCAGTGTATTCACCTGATATACGGATAAAAGTGTTACATTCATGAATGTTCTTCTAGTAAACATTCATCAACGAAACATAGGCAGCACATGGAACTTTGAATGTCAAGCAAGTCAACAGGAAACTACTGAGCTAAGCTAATGGAGAAAGGACAGAAATAAGTGTTGTGAGCAAAGTTGTATGGTCAATGGCAATTCCAGTCACAAATGAGAAAAGTTAACCTGTGCTTGTATATATTCTTCAGGTTGATCGGCCAAAATATGGCGTGCCATTATGCAGCTGCGATCACGTATACATTGTTTGTCGGCTTCGGACAAACCAAGAGCTGGTACTGGGACAGGTTGAAATGGCACACCAGCTCGGCCACTTGAAAGAAAAGAATGCAGAACACCAGATAAGACCCTTTGTGGCGGACCTGGAACAGAAGTTAGGAGTCATTGCAATGTGAGGTTAATAGACAAGCATTCACAGTACACAGAAATTCTAAGACACAGAAATCTACCATCCAAGGCCGGTCCCAAGGTAGGGCCTGCATTGTTATAAATTTGCTCAAACTCTGCAAAGTTTGCTTCTGGCCCTCCAAATGCAGAATGCCCCGGAGGGCGAAAAGATTCAACCCAATCATTAGCAGGACCCCCACGCATGAAGTCGGCACCCTGCAAGTGTTCAACAACAGTTAGGAGTGGCCAAACGGGCCACAAAAAGACAGTTTTGGAGAATCACCATTACCCGTGCAAATGGCCGTTGATCTTGCTTGAACTCATTCTCAGAGCCAGGGACAGTAGACAGTGGAGCTGTGCTATAATCAGACGTAGTTGGAACACTAACTGAGGCTCCAGGAAGTCCCTTTAGTGACTGCACAAAAGAAAATGCTATAACCAATATTTTCTTGGACTTCAGCTATAATCTTTCAATGCATTTAGATGTTAAACATCCCGTATTTCCAACTTAATCCGCACAAATTCTTATAAAGGAACATGGAAGCTGGTAGGAGACAAAAAAATATGTCTTCACATATACCTCATGACTGATATGTTCAGAATAAGGTCAATCAGAGATTCTCAGATAAGTTAATTAACAGAGTAAACTTAAACTGGTGAAATGAGTGTGCTAAAGGTTAGAATCCTAGCACGATGAGCTCTTTTAATCCTTTACTCCTTTTTTAACAAGATAACAGAATAGGAATAGAGAAGCCTGCCGATATTATAGCGAACTTGGTAGCTTATAATTTACGAAGCACTGACTCAAGTATCTCGCCCAGCACTTTAGAGCATGGTTTCGGAGTAAGGTAAAAGGGAACAGATACGGAACCATGAACCAGTAATAGTTCTGGCCCATCTAGTCAGTCTAAATCAATACACCAAGCAATCAGAGACATGCGACAGCACAACCCACGAATCAACAATATTCTTCAGCGCTTCAAGACCGCACGGGATGTAGCACTAGCTTCGCGCAACAGAAGTAGCATATGAGCACGAAAAACCTAAAGGGCGCCAATTGATCCAGGCTATCGCAGATGCAGAGGGCAAGCCCTTAAGCTCGAGAGTCTTAGCCGACGGGGCGACGGGCTTAGGGTTTACCTCCGCCTTGTTGGACTGGCCGAGGAGGGTGTTGGCAAGGGCGCCGAATGGGTTGGAGGAGGATGCCCCATCCGGGGCGCAGTTGTTCTGGCCGGTGATGAGGTGGCGCGTCCCCATGTCCGCCGAAGGCCCCCGCCGGCACCGGAAGGAGGCGCTGGCGCTGCTCCGATCGCCGGCGGCGAGAGGCGTTCAGCCCGAGGAGATGGGGAGGGAGAGGGAGGGAGGAGTCGTGCGCGGCGCGGTGGCTTGGCGGGCCTGGGGAGGAGTAAGCTGTTGTGGACCCGATAAGGCCAGGACACGTGAGAGATTTTTTTTTTCTGTGTAGAGTACGTATGCGTGGTTAGAAACTTTTTTTTTCGTTCACACACGAGAAAAACAGGGAACTATTTTTTTCCTTTAAAAAATTCCATTCCAAATTGCAGGTTGGTTGAAGACTTGAAGTCTTTCCTATTTTAGTCCAAACATTCGCGTTCCAGTGTGAAAACAGGAAACGTTTTTCTCTCTTAAAAAAATCAAATTTCAAGTTGGTTGAAGACTTTGAAGTCGTCCTATTTTAGTCGGTGTGAAAACGCTGGAATTCTCCCAATTTTGCTCTTGCAAATTTCTTGCACTTTTCTGCGAAGTGCTTAGGAATTTCTTTGTGCAAAATGCTCCATGCGAGGTTGAACGATCAACGTTAAAGGTCGGTGCAGAAGGGCTCGGGCCGGACGGGCGAGAGGTTGTCGACGGAGCAACTGGCCATGGTGGAGAAGAACGACCTCGTTGTACAAGTCAATGGCATCGGCACCGCGGAGAAGGAGGAGATCAGGACGCCAAGAGTGAATCAGGGTAAATTAACCGCCTACGTGGCAATGCACAATCATCACTGAAACCAAAAAAATGGATGGGGTGATTTATGCCACAAATTTGCTTAAATTGCGTAAAAATGTGGGGAAAACTGTTAAATGGATTATTTCTGTCACAAACATGAAACTAGAGGTAAAAATGCAATTCACTATTTCTACTATGTTAAAATGTCTAGCTCTAAGGGCATCTCCAATGACAGACCCCTACAGCGGACATGATATTTGTCCGTTGACTGATCCGGATGGTTTTTAGAGATGGGATACAAGTCGGTCATCCAACATATATCTCAAATTTTTGTTTCTATTACCTTAACTTGATAAGAAAAAGAAAATAGTTTGATAAAAGCACCTGACAACCTTCACTGAATCACAGGAAGTTTTAGCAACCTCCCGCCAAAGCTAGTAATGTTTGGCTAGCAACCTTCCACCGTTGAAGCACTTGAAGCTTTAAATAGTTTAGCAACCTTTCGACGAAGTTAGCGCTAGTCACCGTGTGATTAGTGGCTTCCGCGCCCGTAGTAGGATTCCACCAAACGCCAAGCTAATTATCTTTCGGACAAAGAGGAGAGAGGTACGAAAGGTACGAGGTGGCTTTTGATTGGCTAGGCCGGTGTCCAGACTTCCGCAAAGCCTTCCTTGTTTGCTTTCGGTTTGCGGGATTTCGAACAGATGGATTGGTCTGTGGGCATATGCGGGACGACGTTAAATGGCAAAGTGCATGCAGACAGCTCGGTCCAAACACTTGTGGGCGATTTGAGAGTCCGATTTGGAGATGCCCTAAAGCCATTCTCAATTTCACCATGAAACATGGCATATAGTATTTTTAGTTTTTTACACCTTCGCCACAAGTTAGCTTCAAAATCTTGCATGGCAACCATCTCCTCCCATGTAAGAGCATCTATAGTCAGGCGCCTCAAACCCCCCTCAAACGACCGGGCAGACGGCCCGATCACTGACCGATAAAAAAAAAAGCAATCTAGACGGGCGCTCAAGCCGGCCTCAATCGCCCAGGCTGACCGGTAACTCTCATATCCAACCCAAATCTGAGGCGGGCATGGGGAGGCCCAGGCGCGCCCACCACGTTGAACTAACATGCGGGTCCCCCAAGAAAACACTTTGAAACCCAGCGGTCTGAAGCTCGTCTCCTCTGATGGACCGATGGTGTCGCATGTTGGCACTCCGGCGGACTGCACAAGGCCCCTAGCCCTACTTTTTCAGGCGGACGCCGACATTGAAACTCTACCCGTCCACATTTCCTCTCCTCCCTTCCGTCACCGCCACTTTCCAATCGTCGTCCACCTCCACATTTTCACTCGTCGGCTGCCACCATAATCAGGTATCCATGCCACCACGCCGA
Source organism: Triticum aestivum (assembly GCF_018294505.1). Taxonomy (NCBI): domain Eukaryota; kingdom Viridiplantae; phylum Streptophyta; class Magnoliopsida; order Poales; family Poaceae; genus Triticum; species Triticum aestivum. Next base: position 182,888,072 of record NC_057813.1, on the reverse strand, counting down.
CGGGTTAGGAGCTACCCTTATCTAACGTTGGAGCGCCGACTGCAGCTCCTTGAGCAGATCCAGACAAGGCGTGAAGCCCAGATCGCTGCAGGGCTACCTCCGGACGCGGTGGGTCATGAGGAGGAGGAGGCGGAGCAGGAGGAGGACAAGGACGACGCCGGTGACATGGATCTGCATGCAATCTTCGATTCCCTTTAGTCGGAGGCGAAGGCAGAGGCCAACCATTGTATCATCCAGGCGAAGCAGGAAGCGGATGCCGACAACATGCTTGCCTATATGGATGAGGAGGAGGAGCCGGAGCCCTCCTACACGCCCATCACCCGGCGCCCGACACGGATATCATGGACATCTTCAACAAAGCAACATAGTTGGGCTAGTGTGATTTGCGTAGTACGTAGGATTTATTTTGCATGCTTTGTATGGATCTAAGAGCATCTCTAACAGATTTGGTACACCCACGCCCCGCAAAAATAGTTTATGGGGGCATGTAAACTTTTTTGCGGTACCGCGAGCCCTCCGGCGCGAAAACAGATCCCGGGCTCGCGGTATCGAAAATAAAATCATAGGACAAATATTGACAAGTTTATCATCACTAGTTCATATCTAGTTCATCATCATATATATACATCACTAGTTCATCATCATACTAGTCCATCACATCCAAAAACATGCGCAACATACGAGGTATCAAGTTTAGCCTTACAAATGTGCGATCGAACAAAAACAAAAGATGCTCAAATGACATAGAGAAATCAAGAAACATCATCATTGTTGCGAAGAACGTCGCCGCCACCACCTCCCATAGCACCTCCATTGCCATCATCCACATTGCCCGGAGAGTGAGCACCACCATCCTCAAGAACTTGAGCCGAAGAATGAGCACTGGTGGAGTCGCCATGAATGGGGAGGTCGTGGCTGGCCGGAGGCGGAGGAGGAGCCCGGCCTCTTGATGTGATCGCCTTCTTCCTCAGGGCCTTCGCCCCGCGCACCCATCGGGCCGGTGGAGGCGGTCTTCCTCCTCCCGCCCGCAACCTTGACCGAAGGAACTGGAGCGGGGCCTGATACGTCTCCAACGTATCTATATTTTTTGATTGCCCCATGCTATTATATTACTTTTTTTGGATGTTTATGGGCTTTACTTTACACTTTTATATTATTTTTGGGACTAACCTACTAACCGGAGGCCCAACCCGTATTGATGTTTGCCTATTTCAGTGTTTCGAAGAAAAGGAATATCAAACGGGGTCCAAACAGAATGAAACCTTCGGGGCGATCTTTTTGGAACAAACGTGATCCAGGGGACTTGGAGTGCAAGTCAAGAAGCAATCGAGGAGGCCACGAGGGTGGAGGGCGTGCCCCTCCCCCTACTGGGCACGCCCCCTATCTCGTGGGCCCCTCGGGCATCCACCGGCCTACTTCTTCCTCCTATATATACCCACGTACCCCGAGAACATCAGAGGCGACCACGAAAAACTATTTCCACCACCGTAACCTTCTGTATCCGCGAGATCCCGTCTTGGAGCCTTCGCCGACGCTCCGCCAGAGGGGGAATCGACCACGGAGGGCTTCTACATCAATACCATAGCCTCTCCGATGAGTTGTGAGTAGTTTACCACAGACCTTCGGGTCCATAGTTATTAGCTAGATGGCTTCTTCTCTCTTTTTGGATCTCAATACCATGTTGATAGCACATTTATGCATATAGTATCTTTAGCCTTTTTGAGTCACAAATTAAACATATGATCTCAGTAATCACTCATAAAGTATGCATTCTTATTGAAATATTCTTATTATGATATAGTTACAACACTTCTTCATATTTTGCAGAACCGGTGCGTTTAGGCACCCAAACTTCTTCGAAAGTGGTTTCTACACTTAATCAGGGATCAACTTGGAGAAGGATTCAGCTCTGGAGGGGGCAAACTGAAAAGTGCTAGAAGAGGTCTTGCGCATCCTGTCAGACAGAGTGAAGGGAGGGGCTGATGGCGTGCATGAGAAGGGGCTGGTCTGCGTGACCGATCAGACGCCCGTCTGATCCCATGCGCGACTGAACCACGAAGAGGAGGAGTGGGGGGGGGGTCGAAGGAAAAAGAACCAGGGGGCTGACTGCTCTCGCTCTCCACGCTGCTCACCTACCACCAGATCGAACGAGAGGAACACCAGATCGAAGGAGGGAGAAAAGGGGATCGAGGGAAGCGAGAAGGAGAACCAGATCGAATCCACTGATCCTCTCCAACGACTTCTCGGTGTTCTGCTGCGAGGCTTCTCCGTCCTGACCGACTGCTGTTGCTCGTCTCCAACACCTACGCCCGTGCCGCTCTGCTCCAACATCGACGCCCGCGCCGCTCTGCTTCAACTCCGACGACCGCCGCTGCGGCATCTCCTGCGGGGCGCCGGACACCAGGTGGTTCTCTGCTTCAGGTGGTCGGCTGACCTCCCGCGAAGGCCACCATGATTCCTCCCCAAGGCCGGGCCCTCCGCTGCTGATCTTCACCAAGTCCTCTTCACCACGCTGCAGCTCAACCCCAAGGATCCTCTTCTGCTACTCTTCTTCGCCTGCAACTTCTACAGCTTTGAATCGAGGATCATCAAGACCCATAGGCTCTGAACCTCTCTCTTCTCCTGTTACTGTTTTCTGAATATATGCACTGTTGGATCTGAATATTGCTCTGTTTCCTATGTATCCTTGCTGAAATCTCATGTATTCTTGCTGGATGGTTGTGACACTTGCTGAATATTAAGTTAGTAGTTATTCTCCTGTGAGCTGCTGTCACTTTAATTGATTGCATGAGTGTGTGTGATGTCTGAACCATTTACCTTTGCTGCATATTATTTTTGTTTTACCTTGCTCTAGTAATTGCTTGTTGTCACTACTGTTTGATTCATCTGTCCGGTTATTCTGAATGTTTCGAGTGTGTGCTTCGAAGTTCTAGATCCCTGTGGAGAACACGACATCCGTAGTTTGGGCGTAAAAACCCCGCTATATTACAAATCATCATTTTGGCGCCGTTGTCGGGGATCTAAATTTCATTAGCACATTAGTAGAAGCAGATCAGAATTTATTTTAGGTCGATTACGTAGTATTGCTAGCAACTAACCATTTCCTAACATTGTCTGCAGTTTTGAGAAAACTAGCATGCGTTAATTTCAGGAACTTTACAGGAAATTGTCTTATGCTTCAACCTGAACATTCACTAGAGCCATTTGATCCAGAAATTGAAAGGACTTTATTGAGAAGAAGAAGAGAGAATCAAACACGGTTTCAAGTTGCTGAAACTTTGGAAGATCAAGAAGAAGAAAAGATGTCTGATCCAGTACCTTTGCTCAGGGACTTGTGGATCCCAAGAGATCATGGGATACCAGGAGAAATGGTGCAACCAATTATTCAGGCGAACAATTTTGAATTGAAGCTTGCTCTGATTAACATGGTACAACAGTCCAGATTTGGTGGAACAGCTTTAGAAGACCCACATGAGCATATAAGGACTTTCTTGGAGTATTGTAACACCCTCAAGCAAAATGGAGTTTCACCGACTGCTATCAGATTATCACTATTTCCATTTTCCTTGAGAGATGGAGCAAGAGTATGGCTTCACTCATTGCCTGAACATCTGAAGGATACTTGGGAGACTTTATTGCAGACATTTCTTGAGAGATACTTTCCACCAACAAAGCTGCTGAATACAGGGACAAGTTAACAAGGTTCACTCAATATGATGGAGAGAGTTTGTATGACGCATGGCAAAGATTCAACTCTTTAATCAGAATGTGTCCTCATCATGGTTTAGAAAGATGGCTGGTGCTACAAACCTTTTACAAAGGACTGTCTACTCAGACTAGAGCTTTTGTCGATTCTGCTGTTGGAGGAGGAATCATGAACAAAACCCTTGATGAAGCATTTGCATTGATTGAAAGTATGGCGTCTCATCATTTTCCAATGGTCAAGTGAAAGAGCAATAGCACCACCACATCCTGGTGTGTACAATGTGTCTGCAAATGATAGCATGGCGGCTCAGATTGACATCTTAAACAAGAAGATGGATAGTATCATGTCAAATTGCATCGGTACATCTGTAGCTTCAGTAAGTGTGCCTCAAATGTGTGATGTATGTGGCCAAGCAGGTCATCCTTCAACAGACCTTCTATTCAGCAATTGGATCATCGGTTTCAGAAGTCAGTTATGCCCAAAGTCAAGGTCCATTCTCAAACAGCTACAATCCTTCTTGGAGGAATCATCCAAACTTGTCGTACAAGAACAATCAGTCATATGCAAGTGGATCGACAATACAAGGAAATTGACCACCAAATCATCCAAGTCAATTTCAAGTGCCGAGGCAGAATGAACAACAAAATGTTCAGTCAAATGGAATGGAGGAAATCATGAAAATGCAGTTGGAATTGATGAGCAAGATGACAAATGAAGTTAATGGCTTAAAGGATACTGTTAAGATGCTTGTGAGCAAAATGGATAGTATGGTGGGAGAAAATGAAGCAAGGCTGCCTGCACAACCAATTCCAAACCCGAAAGCTCACTGTGGGGCAATATCTTCAGTTGATGCAGTGACTACAAGGAGTGGAGTTATGTCAGGACCATTACTACCTACTCCGAAGACATATGTCCCTCCTGCTATGAGGCCAAGTTCATCCGGAACTCCACCTTCAACATCATCAGAGAAACTAAAGGAGAAAGAGGTTGATAACCGAATTGAAACTGAAGTCGAATTTCCTGGTTTTCAAACAAGAGCTGAGCCTTTGCTAGAGGAAGCAATAACAACCAACAACATTCCTTTTCCTGAGCGGTTCAACAAATCCAAAGATGACAAGCAATTTGCCAAATTCTTGGAAACTATGAAGGGAGTTCAGATTACCATTCCTATTCTTGAAGCTGTCCTGCATGTTCCAATGTATGCCAAATATTTCAAGGAATTGCTAACAAAGAAAAGAAGCATGTCTGAGCCAGAAGTAGTGACTTTATCAAAGGAATGTAGTGCGATAATTCAGAATTCCATGCCTGAAAAATTGGATGATCCAGGAAGCTTTTGTGTTCCATGTGTGATTGGAAACAAAACTTACAGTGCCCTGTGTGATTTGGGCTCAAGTGTTAGTGTGTTACCACATTCAGTTAGCAAAAGGAAGATCTTGGGAGAATTAAATCCAACAGCCATAACTCTTCAGTTAGCTGACAGAACATATAGGAAACCTGTTGGAATTCTTGAGGAGTTCCAATCAAAGTTGGGAAGTTTGCTTATCCGGTTGACTTTGTAGTGCTAGATATGGAGGACAAAAGTGAGGCTGTGATCCTTGGAAGACCACTTTTGGCCACAGCTGGTGCACTTATTGATGTCCAAGAAGCTAAATTGAGCCTGAGGTTTGGAAATGAAAAGGTGGAGTTTGACATGAAGCATGCAACACATGTTCCACAAGAAGAAAAGCGCTGCTACAGAATTGATACACTACAGAAATGTGTGGAAGAAGGCTATGAAGAGAGGTATGGAAGTAATTGTTGTGAAGTAGTTGAGGAGGACAATAGTGAAATCAGATATGAAGAAATCAGACCTGTTAGCATATTGGAAAGCAGTACAAGGCCACTAGAGAAGATGCAACCAAGGCAAATCGAAATGAAACAACTTCCAGAAAGTTTGAAATATGCATTCTTAGATAATGACAATCAGTGGCCAATTATCGTGAATAGGAGTTGACGGAAAGGCAAATAAAAGGGCTTCAAGCAGTTTTGCAAAAGTACAAGGATGTTATTGGATATTCAATTGATGATATGAAAGGGATAAATCATGCTGTCTGCTCTCATAGGATTTACTTGAAAGAAAGCAGTGTACCAATTAGAGAAAGTCAAAGAAGATTAAATCCCCATTTGCAAGAAGTTGTTAAAAAGGAGATTCTTAAATTGCTCTCTGCCGATATCATATACCCAATTTTGGACAGCGAGTGGGTGAGTCCCATTCACATGGTGCCCAAGAAAGGAGGAATAACTATCATTGAAAATGAACAAGGGCAAACGATTCCTAGTAGGACTGTCACAGGGTGGAGAATGGTCAATGATTTCAGAAAGTTAAATGAAGTGACGAGGAAGGACCATTTTCCTTTACCTTTCATTGACCAAATGCTGGAAAGGCTTGCCGGGCATGAATATTCCTGCTGCTTAGATGGGTATTCAGGATTCTTGCAAATCCCAATTCATCCGGATGATCAATATAAAACAACTTTCACTTGCCCATACGGAACATTTGCTTACAAAAGACTAGCCTATGGACTTTGTAATGCACCCCAACATTTCAAAGGTTTATGCTCTCTATATTCTCTGATATGATAGGAATCAAAGTGGAGGTGTTCAGAGATGATATTACAGTCGTTGGGAAAAGTTATGAGGATTGCTTGAATAATTTGGCAGCAGTTCTTCAGAGGTGTTCAGAACACAATCTAGTCTTAAACTGGGAGAAGTGTCAGTTCCTTGTAAAGGAAGGAATTATTTTGGGACATTTGGTATCTGAAAGAGGAATTGAGGTTGATCAAGCAAAAGTTGAAGTAATATCAAAACTTCCACCACCTGTAAATGTGAAGGGAGTAAGGAGCTTTTTGGGACATGCTGGGTTCTATAGAAGATTCATAAAGGATTTCTCCAAGATAGCCAAACCCCTCACTAATCTCCTAAACAATGATGTTAAGTTCAACTTTGATGCAGAATGTGAAAAATCCTTCAACTTGCTCAAGGAAGCATTGGTCACTGCTCCAGTAGTGCAACCCCCTGACTGGGAATTACCATTTGAGATAATGTGTGACGCAAGTGACTTTGCTGTGGGTGCAGTACTGGGACAAAGAAAAGGAAAAGATTTGCATGTAATATACTATGCTAGCAAAACTCTTGATGGTGCTCAAGCTAATTACACAACCACAGAAAAGGAGTTGTTGGCAGTAGTGTATGCCTTTGACAAATTCAGGCAATATCTTGTAGGGTCTCATTGTGTAGTTTACACAGACCACGCTGCAATTAGATATCTACTCAGCAAGAAAGAAGCCAAGCCAAGGTTAATTAGATGGATACTCTTGCTTCAAGAATTTGATGTGGAAATCAAGGACAAGAAAGGAGCTAAAAATGTTGTGGCAGATCACTTGTCGAGGTTGCAAAACAATGCAGTAGACTCCTTACCTATCAATGATGTTTTACCAGGGAGCAATCTTCTGCAAGTGACTAGTATACAAAACTATACACCATGGTATGCAGATATAGTTAATTATCTGGTCTGTAACAAAGTCCCTATAGATTTTGGGTATCAAAAGAAGAAGAAATTCTTATCAGATATGAAGCACTTCTTTCGGGATGAACCTTACTTATTCAAACATTGTGCTGATGGCATTGTTCGAAGATGCTTGCCGGAAGGTGAAGCTAAAAGTGTGATCTATCATTGCCATTCATCCCCTTATGGAGGTCATGCAAGTACTAGGAAGACTCAAGCGAAAATTTTGCAAGCGGGATTTTACTGGCCAACTTTATTCAAGGATGTACATTCCTATATTGAAGCTTGTGATCCTTGTCAGAGAACTGGAAAGATTTCAAAAAGGCATGAGATGCCTCAAAAAGGAATTCTTGAAGTAGAGCTCTTTGATGTATGGGGAATTGATTATGTTGGACCCTTGCCATCATCAAAAGGCTACAAATACATATTGGTGGCAGTGGACTATGTGTCAAAATGGGTTGAGGTTGTACCAACCGTCAATGCTGATTCCAAGTCAGTTTGCAATTTGTTCAAGCAAGTGATCTTTCCAAGATTTGGTGTGCCACGGATTGTTATCAGTGATGGAGGAACACATTTCAACAATTCCCAACTAGAATCTCTCTTAGCAAAATATGGAGTTCATAATCACAGAATTACAACTCCATATCACCCGCAAGCAAATGGGCAAGTGGAGTTGTCTAATAGAGAAATAAAGGCCATTCTCGAGAAGGTAGTATCAAAGTCAAGGTCTAACTGGGTACTAAAATTACCAGACACACTATGGGCATATAGGACAGCCTATAAAACACCAATAGGAATGTCACCATTCAGGTTAATATATGGAAAAGCATGCCATCTACCCGTTGAACTTGAACACAAAGCTCAATGGGCACTAAGGAAACTCAATATGGACCTTGATGCAGCAGGAAAATATAGAAAACTTCAACTTTGTGAAATGGAAGAACTGAGAGCTGACTCTTACGAGAGTGCAAGAATTTACAAAGAAAAGACCAAGATCTGGCATGACAAGCATATATTGAGGAAAGAATTTCATCTTGGACAGTTGGTATTGGTCTATGATACTAGGTTTCATTTATTTCCTGGTAAATTCAAGTCAAGATGGTATGGCCCTTGCAAGGTGAAGAAGATTATGCAAAATGGTGCTATTCAAGTGCAAAGTACTTCTGGAGGTCTCTTCCTTGTAAACGGTCAAAGACTGAAGCCCTACATCCCTGGAGATCCACTTCTTATTTCTGAAGATGAGAATGCAAGCGAAGATCAAGACCCAGAGGAGGAAATTCAAGAAGGCGAGGGGACCCAAGAGGTGTCAATCCCTGCAGGACCCTGACCTCACTAACGAGACATGGTCGAGCTAAAGACCTAAAACAAGCGCTTTTCAGGAGGCAACCTGAATCTTTAATAAGTTATTTTCCTTATTTAGTTTTCATAGAATTTTTTTGTGTTTATGTCTTTCTTTTTCAGCAAATAAAGGCGAGAGGAGCGCAAACAGGGAACACAAACAGAGAAGAGTGGAGAGAAGAAAGTAGGAGAGATGAGTATACAAATACCAGGTGATTCTGTTCCACTTGAAGCAACCTTTAGAAAATTTAATACGAGAACTGGCATTTAATTGCATTGGAACTCTTTTTTTTCTGCAGTGTGACACGTTACTCCTCACTGCAAAGTAGGATTCACTCCAAGAAGATTGTTGATTCTCTTAATACTAAAACTATGCAGATGCATTCTTCTTATGGTAAATTGTGATAATGAATACTTTATACCCCCGTGTAAATGTCCAATGGGAATGCCTTGAGTATAAGTGAAACTTACTGATGAATTGATGTGCTGTGTCTGACTGTCCCAAGTTAAGCTAAGTAGCTGGTGGCACTTAAGTAGTAACTATGATCTCTGGATCTGTAGTCTGTGAAAAACAGTGCCATTAGCTATGGATTCCTCTTTCAATTATTCCTGTTTTACTTAAGCTAAGTAATTTTCAAATAACTAAATAAAATAATTATAATAATTTAAGTCCGATCGACCTACAGTAGCATGTCATGTTCTCGGGATCGGTGGCTTGTAAAATCTGGTAGATTGGACTGTAAAAACAAATTATATAAAAAATACTATTATTGTCGAACCAGGTGTATACCATGTTCTCGGGATCGGTGGTATGTTCCTTTGGGGAGATAATAACAAAAAAAATATACTAATAATTTGTCGAACCAGGTGTATACCATGTTCTCGGGATCGGTGGTATGTTCCTTTGGGGAGATAATAAAAAAAATATACTAATAATTTGGTCGAGCCAGGTGTATACCATGTTCTCGAGATCGGTGGTATGTTCCTTTGGTGAGACTGATATAATTTCATCACTTGTTCTTTAATTTCAATAAGTAACTTGTTTTTCTAATTGATTTTGGGGTCCCAGCTTATCTCAGGGCTGAAGACAGAGCCAACTCTTGATTATTAGGATGCACTTTGACTCAAGGCCATTGACACGGAACATTTATAGTGTGTTATAAATTATTGCTTATCACAATTTAGCTTCAGTAGAGTACACTTGCTTAGTTCCAGTATTGTCGGAATTACTATCTATCGGAAAGTGCATCTTTACTAGGCAGTGTGAGTTGTGTCACCATCATTTTTTTCCTTTGCTTGAGGACAAGCAAAAATTTGAGTGTGGGGGAAATTGATAGCACATTTATGCATATAGTATTTTTAGCCTTTTTGAGTCACAAATTAAACATATGATCTCAGTAATCACTCATAAAGTATGCATTCTTATTGAAATATTCTTATTATGATATTTTTACAACACTTCTTCATATTTTGCAGAACCGGTGCGTTTAGGCACCCAAACTTCTTCGAAAGTGGTTTCCACACTTAATCAGGGATCAACTTGGAGAAGGATTCAGCTCTGGAGGGGGCAAACTGAAAAGTGCTAGAAGAGGTCTTGCGCATCCTGTCAGACAGAGTGAAGGGAGGGGCTGATGGCGTGCGTGAGAAGGGGCTGGTCTGCGCGACCGATCAGACGCTCGTCTGATCCCACGCGCGACTGAACCACAAAGAGGAGGAGTGGGGGGGGGGGGTCGAAGGAAAAAGAACCAGGGGGCTGACTGCTCTCGCTCTCCACGCTGCTCACCTACCACCAGATCGAACGAGAGGAACACCAGATCGAAGGAGGGAGAAAAGGGGATCGAGGGAAGCGAGAAGGAGAACCAGATCGAATCCACTGATCCTCTCCAACGACTTCTCGATGTTCTGCTGCGAGGCTTCTCCGTCCTGATCGACTGCTGCTACTCGTCTCCAACACCTACGCCCGTGCCGCTCTACTCCAACATCGACGCCCGCGCCGCTCTGCTTCAACTCCGACGACCGCCGCTGCGGCATCTCCTGCGGGGCGCCGGACACCAGGTGGTTCTCTGCTTCAGGTGGTCGGCTGACCTCCCGCGAAGGCCACCACGATTCCTCCCCAAGGCCGGGCCCTCCGCTGCTGATCTTCACCAAGTCCTCTTCACCACGCTGCAGCTCAACCCCAAGGATCCTCTTCTGCTACTCTTCTTCGCCTGCAACTTCTACAGCTTTGAATCGAGGAGCATCAAGACCCATAGGCTCTGAACCTCTCTCTTCTCCTGTTACTGTTTTCTGAATATATGCACTGTTGGATCTGAATATTGCTCTGTTTCCTATGTACCCTTGCTGAAATCTCATGTATTCTTGCTGGATGGTTGTGACACTTGTTGAATATTAAGTTAGTAGTTATTCTCCTGTGAGCTGCTGTCACTTTAATTGATTGCATGAGTGTGTGTGATGTCTGAACCATTTACCTTTGCTGCATATTATTTTTGTTTTAGCTTGCTCTAGTAATTGCTTGTTGTCACTACTGTTTGATTCATCTGTCCGGTTGTTCTGAATGTTTCGAGTGTGTGCTTCGAAGTTCTAGATCCCTGTGGAGAACACGACATCCGTAGTTTGGGCGTAAAAACCCCGCTATATTACAAATCATCACATGTTCTCCTTGATCTTCTTGGAGATCTATTCGATGTAACTCTTTTTGCGGTGTGTTTGTCGAGATCAGGTGAATTGTGGGTTTATCATCAAGTTTATCTATGAGAAATATTTGAATCTCCTCTGAATTCTTTTATGTGTGATTAAGTTATCTTTGCAAGTCTCTTCGAATTATCAGTTTGCTTTGGCCTACTAGATTGATCTTTCTTGCAATGGGAGAAGTGCTTAGCTTTAGGTTCAATCTTGTGGTGTCCTTTCCCAGTGACAACAGGGGCAGTAAGGCACGTATTGTATTGTTGTCATCGAGGATAAAAAGATGAGGTTTATATCATATTGCATGAGTTTATCCCTCTACATCATGTCATCTTTTCTTAATGCGTTACTCTTTCTTTATGAACTTAATACTCTAGATGCATGCTGGATAGCGGTCGATGTGTGGAGTAATAGTAGTAGATGCAGGCAGGAGTCGGTCTATTTGTCACAGACGTGATGCCTATATACATGATCATGCCTAGATAATCTCATAATTATTCGTTTTTTTATCAATTGCTCGACAGTAATTTGTTCACCCACCGTAACACTTATGCTATCTTGAGAGAAGCCACTAGTGAAACCTATGGCCCCCGGATCTATCTTTTATCATATAAGCTTTCAATCTACTTTTATTTGCATCTTTACTTTTCCAATCTATATCATAAAAATACCAAAAATATATTTATCTTATCTTATTATCTCTATCAGATCTCACTTTCACAAGTGGCCGTGAAGGGATTGACAACCCCTTTATTGCGTTCGTTGCGAGTTCTTGTTTGTTTGTGTAGGTGCGTGGGACTTTTGAGGAGCCTCCTACTGGATTGATACCTTGATTCTCAAAAACTGGGGGAAATACTTACGCTACTATTGCTGCATCATCCTTTACTCTTCAAGGAAAACCAACGCAATCTCAAGACGTAGCAGGGCCGAAAGAGGAAGGTGCCGCGCCGGTTGCAGCCCCTTGGACGAGGTGGTTCCCCTGCCGCTTCCTCTTCAAGGCGGCGACGGAAGGAATTTGGTCAACACCGGCATGAACGGGGGCGGGCGGACGGAGCGACGGCAATGGAGGTGGCAGCAACACATGTTGTGGGGCACCCGGCCACTGCGAGTACTCCATCGGGCGGTTTCCGGCGCCACGAGGCCGGACGCCGAGGTCGCAGGCGAAATTTGAGGTGGCGGCGGCGCGGAAGCAACCGGAACTTATTTCGCGCCACGGAAAAGGGGATCCGGTAAAAACAAAGGGATTCCAGTAGATATGATGGAAATCGGCCGGGGTTTGTAGGATCCCGCAAAAAATCCGGAACAGACGAATATACGGAATCTATTTCGGACGGAAAAAACGGTTGTCCCGTAAACTGGCGGTTATTTTGCCGGACGGCATGGTTTACGGGATTTGCTAGAGATGCTCTAGGATGAAATATGACGTACTTGGATGCAGGGGAGAAAATGTGAGGTGTGACCGATCACTGCTTGCGGACGTGCCCGGTCCCGTTCACGGGTGTTTGAGGGATCGGATTTGGTGTCCACGGTTGTAGATGCTCTGACCTTCGAACTGTTCCAAAGCTTTTTCTCCATGTATGCATTGCTATATATTCTGAACATACAACAAAAGATTAAAAAGAAAGAAGAGTACTGCTGTAAAATTGCTGGTTCTATGCTTCTATTCCTGGTCTCCTCTCTAGATATCCATGCATACCGCAACAATGCCGACGACGTCCTGCCAAGAATGCAACAAAATGCACACCAAGAGGTCGCTGCGTCTTCTGGCATGATACGTTCTTTCCCTCTTACTAGTAAACGTGCACGTGCAACGCACGTATATCCGTAGAACAATGTGTCTCTGCTTTTTGGTTTGAGCTAAAAAAATCACTTGGGTAAGTAGATCTCACATGTTCAACATCGACTCAGCTCCCCTGATGTATTGTAAGATGCAGTTGGGTCATTGACATGTGGGCCAAACTGCTGCCAGACCCACCAGTCAGTGGGCCAACTGCACCTTGCAGTATGGCACGGGAGCCTCGTCCGTTCAACATGTGGATGCCTCAAAACCCAACAAAGTGGTCAAACTTTCACATTTTTTACTTCTTCTATTAACTGGTTAATTTTTTGATTAACCGGTATCTTAGCTCAGCAAATGTCGAAACATTTCCACTTTGCAACTATTATAGTACATCACAAAAATGGTATCTAAAGATAATTGGTACCAAGGTAAATAAGAGATATTTGGTTGCTCAGTTTAGCCTTCAACAAAATAGCCATTTTCACGTTAAATAAAGATATTCTAAGATAGCAGAAAATTAGGGAACAACATCATGTCTAGATCACACTTGGACTACACAGATCATGTGCCCACTTAACTATGCTTGGTGAACCACAAATATTCCCCAACAAACTGGATGACATAATCCTAATGGTAAACTGAAAACATGTATTGAAGCTAAACATAATTATTTGCTAGGAAAAAATAAATGTTCTAAGAATTATTATAAACTAACATGAATGAACATTCTGAACATTTTGCCTCTTAGATAAATAATAATGTTAAAAACATATAAATTTTAGATGGATGCATAATGTTTGTGATGTCACTTGGGATATATTTTTAAAAGTGAACACATCACGTTACCACATAAAAATAATAATATGATGTTTCATCCATTTGGTCTCTAATAAGTTGTAAACGATGAACATCAAATTTACTAATTAATCGTATCAAACCCCCATTGTTAAACATATTGTGTCACTGGACAAGCTAATTCAGCTTGATTCTTCTTAAGACAACATGATTGTAGTATGCAACATGATTTCAATATACAACATGATTTCAGTATACAACATAAATTGGTCCCAAGAAAAAAGATCTGTTTTAAGAAGGAAATAGGGCTACAATTTACACTCTTCGGTATCCCGTACCATAGGTCGTTCCCTTGATGATTTCTCCCACAGACTCTTGGTAAACTTTCCATTTCCTATGCTTCGGATTGAAGGGGAATCTGTCAAATATTTGCTTAGAAACTGAAATCAGTATGTACTTCCATTTAATTCTAAAAGAACCGGTAATTATAAGCTCTAATTGTGTGGTAGCATCTAGGGTGAGCATGCAAAATAAAATCATATGCATTTTGGGCTCTGACAATTCAACTCTGTCAAACAACAAAGTGAGTAGAAATATGTGGAATGGATGGCAATATATTCAAGTGAAATTACTCACACTTGTAATTTTAGTCCATAATGCCTTCTACCATGGTCTACAACTTATACATATGTCATATGCTAGTACTACACGGTGCATAACTACATTATAGAAGACAATGCAATTGGCGACTGTTTTTTCAGGAGGGGTTATGTTCATATTGTGAGATGAACCAGTTGCATATAAATCTCAAAATACAGAACCAGGAAGAAAGGCAAGGATACCCAGCAGTACATACACCTAAGAGCACCTCAATGTGACCAATAAATATAAAATATGAAAGTAACAAAAGAGAGCATGCTAGGAGTCTACATCCAATTTTCTGATAATTTTTATTATTCTGGCTTCCTCATCTGCCATGTTTATTGTGCTTTTTAACTTCTAAGAAAGAAAATGGTTGCTCTTTTATAAGTAGTAAAGATAGCGATGCAGGAAAACTCACTCACAAATAGCTAATCATAAGGCTACTGAATATGAAACAAGAAAAAAAACTGATTCCAATAATAGCCATTTTTCCTTACTTGCCAGTCGTATAAAATAGAGCTAATTACTCGAGCTTCTTCTAAAATTAGGATCAAAGGCCAATGCACGTCTTCACTAATATGAAATGCGCATATCCGAAACAAAACTTTGGAGGAAGACTTTAAGAAATAAGACACACGACAAAAGTAATAACAATGAAGGAAGCAAACAAAAGAGATAGTTAAACCCAAATATGTCAAGCTGGCAGTTGTGTCCTTGACTTTTTTTAGCTTAGTCCTTGAGTATTATGAAGAGGACAACTTTGTCCCCTTTGAAGAAACAAGTCAGACCTGCATATATTGGACAAATTTGTCCCCTTCGAAGAAACAAGTCAGGCCTGCATATATATGACCAATTGTCACATATATCTAGAGCAAAACAAACAAAATGAAAGTACTATTTTACCTTTTTACTGTGAAGGCTGCATATTCATACATTTTCCATTGTCATCACTACCAAGTTAATACATGAGAGATATATCAATGCATTATCAACTTGAATTTTTGGCTGCTCAATTTCAACAGTACAATCTAGTAGCAGAGGGCAACAATAAAAGAATATTACCTCTTGTCTCATGTCCTTACTGATGCCTTTGCCATATCAAAAATCTTCCTCCAGCCTTCCATTTGACCGTACTTCTGAAATCACCGTGCTGCAGAAAGAAACACCAAGTTCAGCAAGCCAAATGTTCATTTCTATTCTATATATTACCAAACTATAAAATTTGTAAGTTAGGTCTCAAAAGTTCAGCGAGCCAAAAGTTTATTCCAGTCAAGTTTTTTATTGGACATCCTATATCGCTTGGACGTGCAAGTCCAGCAATGGATTTGCATTGTACATCCTATAGTAGTATCCATATCTACATCAAGTAGTACATGTCTTGCTATCTTGTAATTTAAATCTATAAGCAGGAATAGTTCATGATTATTCTGAGCAAAACTGGCAATATAAGGACTGTCCAGTGAAGCATGCTCCCTACACTGTACACTGAAAGAGAATGATTGGATTGGTATAACGTGACTGAAGTAACAGAACTTATATCGAGTGAAATGAACCTGAAAAGATTTGCAAGTGAAAGCCCATAAAATAAATTTGATCTTCTCACCATCATTTTGTACAAGCACAAATCTGCTTTCTTCCTGTGCATAAAAAATGTTCCAAGTTTTCAGCCTTCTCAATCCTGCAAGAAAGAAAGGGTGGTTTCTCTATGGTCGAAAGGTTATCTAGCTAGCTTGTTCGTGCATGCTTGTCTCCCAAAATCAATCAATATGCGTTCTTGCAAGCACTTGTACGTGCATGATGCTATGGCCGAAAGCACTTCAGACATACGCCTCTGACAAATCACTGCAGGACCTAATTCCGTTTGATGTTGCAAACCTTTAGGGATCTAAAGTCAGCTCTAAAATTAGTCAAAGACCTTGTGAGATTAATATTCTACTTATTAGGATTAACTATAAAAATCAGCTAGGTTAATTTGTACAACAAATTGCAAAAAGATTACTCAGATAAATCAATAAGCGTAAAAGGATGTGGCCAGATAGATTCACCTAATTTTTATGTTTTGCCAGGATATGGCCAGACCGATTCATCGGCAAATAACTTGAACCAACAAAAGCCAGCACGACACTGATTGCTAATTAAGCTGTGGCAAACGTACCCATGATGCGACTGGCCTCGGTGACCATGGACGGGTGTGGTTTGGGGGTGGAGGTAGGGATCAGCAGCAGCAATTCTCCCGTGATCTCGACATCGGATCGCATGCCGCAGCACCACCTCCGTCTATGCATGGCAGCGTCAAACAGCGAGCGAGGAGGGCGGACGGATCCCGCGTTGGTGTCGATGCATCGGCTCCATGCTGGTTGACCAGGAGGCCGGGAGCCTCAGTGGCCACCAAGGCGCGTGGCGGCGGCGGGAGAGCGCGGAGGGGCGGCGGCCGAGCGCAGAGGCGCGCGTGCCCTGCCCAGGAGGGCGTCGTGGGGGAGGCGAGGAGGGCTGGTAGTTTTTTCCTTTTTGTCGTGCGTTGCGAGCGTGATTGTAGGCGTAAGAGTTGCGGACGTGCCGCCGATTACGCTTTGAGAAAAAACGTACTTGGCGGACGATTTTCTGGCAGAGTGCGTTCATCCGTTCGCTTGTTTAATAGAAGTCTAGCTAGCTTGTTCGTGCATGCTTGTCTCCCAAAATCAATCAATATGCATTCTTGCAAGCACTTGTACGTGCATGATGCTATGGACGAAAGCACTTCAGACATACGACTCTGACAAATCACTGCACGACCTAATTCCGTTTGATGCTGCAAACCTTTAGGGATCTAAAGTCAGCTTTAAAATTAGTCAAAGACCTTGTGAGATTAATATTCCACTTATTAGGATTAACTATAAAAATCAGCTAGGTTAATTTGTACAACAAATTGCAAAAAGATTACTCAGATAAATCAATAAGCGTAAAAGGATGTGGCTAGATAGATTCATCTAATTTTTATGTTTTGCCAGGATATGGCCAGATCGATTCATCGGCAAATAACTTGAACCAACAAAAGCCAGCACGGCACTGATTGCTAATTAAGCTATGGCAAACGTACCCATGATGCGACTGGCCTCGGTGACCATGGACGGGTGTGGTTTGGGGGTGGAGGTAGGGATCAGCAGCAGCAATTCTCCCGTGATCTCGACATCGGATCGCATGCCGCACCACCACCTCCGTCTATGCATGGCAGCGTCAAACAGCGAGCGAGGAGGGCGGACGGATCCCGCGTTGGTGTCGATGCATCGGCTCCATGCTGGTTGACTAGGAGGCCGGGAGCCTCAGTGGCCACCCAGGCGCGTGGCGGCGGCGGGAGAGCGCGGAGGGGCGGCGGCCGAGCACAGAGGCGCGCGTGCCCTGCCCAGGAGGGCGTCGTGGGGGAGGCGAGGAGGGCTGGTAGTTTTTTCCTTTTTGTCGTGCGTTGCGAGCGTGATTGTAGGCGTAGGAGTTGCGGACGTGCCGCCGATTACGCTTTGAGAAAAAACGTACTTGGCGGACGATTTTCTGGCAGAGTGCGTTCATCCGTTCGCTTGTTTAATAGAAGTATAGATATAGATGAAACAAAGCCGCATAAATTTCAAGTCTAGTCGCAGATTGCATTTCATGCGAACGCTGATTTCAGTTATATCTCACCATCCCAGAGCTCGTCAATTGTTTTGTAAATACTCTGAGAGTCCACCAATGATTCGTTCCTGATTCGCTTAACCTGTTCACCACGAAGAACGCGTTCATTTTCTGCACTCACGGATAACTGAAAAAAAAGGGCTCTGTACCTGTTCAATTTTAGAAAACTTGTCACACAGTTCGTCAGGAATGGACCAGCCAAACAGGTCAATGTTCTCCTTCAACCTCGACTCATTGGTAGTTTTCGGAAGCACGCTCTGACCCTGCTGGATACCCCATCGCAGAACGATCTGTGCCGGGGTTCTCCCCAAGCTCTCTGCTATCGATGTCACCACCGGGTTATCCGCGACGACTTTCATCCTGCCTAGCGGCGCGTACGCCTGCAGAAAGAAGAACATGAGCAAACTGCCAGTAAATCTTACATGCCAAAGCTTAATGTATCATTTGAACTACTCACAGAGAAATGAACTCCATTGGTGTGGCAGAATGCTCTGAGCTTGGCCTGCTGCCAACCAGGGTGGCACTCCACCTGATCAACAGCCGGAGGAACACGGGCCACGGCAAGCAGATCGGCCAGCTTCTTGGTCGAAAAATTGCTCACACCTATTGCGCGGGCCTTGCCTGAATCGTACAGCTTCTCCATTGCCCGCCAGGTCTCGGGCATATCGAGCTCGACAAAGTTATCAGGGCTCAGCTCACTGCCTTTCCTTATCTGAAAGGGCCAGTGAATCTACCAAGATCCCAGAGTTATCACTTGTTATTAGTGGCGAAGAAATGCCAAGCTTAGCTTATCTGCAGCGCACACATTCGAGCCAAGTTACCAGGTGCAGGTCAAGATAATCCAGCTGCAGATCATTCAGAGTGGCGTCGATTGCCGACGGAACGTCTTCGGGCGCGAGATCGCTGCACCTGCATAGCTTGATGCCCCGGTTGTTACGGCACTGATGGGCATGAGCAGATCGAAAAGATAATCGTTAGCAAAAATATCAAAGGGAGCACGCAGTACCATATTTTCGAAGTGATGAAGAGGTCCTGTCGTCTGACGCCGTCGTCGTCGAAGAGCTTGTTCAACGCGACGCCAATCTAGGACCACGTTAAGGGCAAGTGGGCAACACTGATACTAAAGACACGGGTTACAGGATTAGATTAGGACTACCTCCTTCTCGTTCTTGTACAGCGGCGCGCAGTCGATGTGCCGGTACCCGGCCTGCCATGACAAGCAAGCAAGCAAGCAGAGTCAAGGTCCGGGCTCAAGCAGCACCCACAAAGCATGCTTCTGAGCAAAACAAACAGGACATCAAGTGTTTATTGTTTTATTACCTTGACGGCGGCCGTGACAGCGCCGGCGACGGCGCCGGGGCCGGACTTGTAGGTGCCGAGGCCTACCGAGGGGATACGTGCCCCAGTGTTGAGCGTGAAGTAGGTGGCCATCTTCTTCCTCCTTTCCTCCCGGCCTCTCCTCTTCGTGGCTGTTTGGAACTATACAATTTTTAGAGCAACTCCAACACGCGCGGCAAAACGCGCGCCCGCGCGGTAAAAACAGTTTTTCGCGCGCGCCGGTTGGTTCCGCGCGCTCCAGCGGTGGCGGGAAGTTACTGCGCGCGAGAGAAAGCGGCACGCGGCGCGGTAGATTTGGCGCGCCGCTTCGCGCGCGCCTATAAAGTCCCGCGCTCGCCACGCGCACAGAACATCCACGCACCCTCCTCCTCGCAACCTCGCCGCTTCGCTGACTCACCGCTTCGCCGCCTCGCCGTTTTGCCGCTTCGCCGCTTTCCGCGCAACCACCGCCACCATGCCGCCGCACCGCCGGGGTGCTTCGGGCTTTCGCGGCGTCCGCGAGC
This sequence comes from Triticum aestivum, assembly GCF_018294505.1. Classification (NCBI taxonomy): domain Eukaryota; kingdom Viridiplantae; phylum Streptophyta; class Magnoliopsida; order Poales; family Poaceae; genus Triticum; species Triticum aestivum. Next base: position 182,868,102 of record NC_057813.1, on the reverse strand, counting down.
GCCCCAACGGCTGGTACTCCGCCGAGATACGGGCCGGCGACGTCCGGCTCGGCCTCGGGACGTTCCGGAGCGCGCACGAGGCGGCCCGCGCGTATGACGCGGCGACGTGGCACTTGGAAAGGCCCCGGTCGCAGATGAACTTCCGGGACGTCTTCACGCGCGAGCAGGCGCAGCGCGTCGCCTCTCCGCCGCGTCTCATCACGGACATGGACCGTGCCGACCACTCTCGGCGGCAGCGCCGTCTCCTCGTCGCCGAGGAGGACGAGCGAGCCATGGCGTAGTGGCGCCGTCGCCACCCGGAGGACGTCGACGCCGAGCGTGCCTACTGGGCGGAGAGGACGGCAAGGCGCCGCTCGGAGCGGGCTGACCAGCGTCAGCGGAAGGCACTGGCGAACGAGCAGTGTGACATCGTTGGAGCAGGTGGGAGGTCGTTCTTCACCCCAGACGGTGAACGTTGGGACGATATATGACTCTCAACCTCGGACGACACCGACGAGGATGATGATGGTGATGGTAGCGACTTGAAGTAGTTTTCTATCTATGTATGCCGTAGTATCTATCTATCTATGTATGTCGAACTATCTATCTATCTATGCCGTAGTAGTTGCACCAATGTAAAATATCTTTGTAACATTTTTTTATCTATGCAATTTTAATTTAAAAAATATTGTAGAATGAGCGCGCGCGCTGCATTTTACCGCGCCTGCTGGAGCTGCGCGCGGGTGGCTGCTGGAGCAAACGCTGCGCGCCGCGCCAAACCAGGCGATGGGCGCGCGCCAAATCCGTTTTTACCGCGCGACGCGTTGGGCGCCTGTTGGAGATGCTCTTAGGCAAGTTTGGAACTATGCATGACAGGAAGGGATAAGGAAGGCGACGGAAACTGGATCTCCCCATCCCCAACCAGTATGGCTCCAACCTGGGCTCGGTCACGTCCCCCCCGGTGCGGGCGGTGGCGGAGCCTGGTGCGGGCCAGATGGAGGAACCGTTGGGGGAGGCGCGCACTCCTATTGCGGTGTCCATGGAGTCGCAGCCGCTTGCCTCACGCTCTCCATCCCAAGGGGGGCGCAACTCCAACAAGCTCGGGGCGGTGAAGCAGCTCAAGAAGGTGGCCGTGCGCAAGGTTAGCGCGGAGGCCGTTCGTGTGGCGGAGCTCCAGGGTGCGCCGGTGACCCCCCGGCAGGCGGTGATGGCGCTGGCTGTGCCCACCTCCGCTCCGACCGCGCTGGAGGCGGACAAGACGGTGCCTGTCCCGAAGGCCAAGCGTACCAAGACCGTCGTGGACGGGCAGGTAGCTCATGTGCGGGTCAGCGCGCGGGCTAAGGGCGCTAAAGGAAACATGCCTTCGCTCCAACGCGCCCAACTCCTCCAAGCACAGAAGAATCTGGAAACCTCAGGTAATCCATTGCCCCGCTTCTCGATTTTGGATTGTTTCTCGGACGAGCACCTAGGCGAGGTGTTGGTGGAGAGTGGAGTTGAACCACCCGGGGAGGGCGGGGTTAGCGAGCTAATCTCGCTGGTGCGCGCTAAGGAACTGGCTCAGGCGGCACTCGCAGCGGCGGCTGCTCAACACGCGGAGCGTATGGCTGTCGAGGAGGATCCCTCGATGTTGCTAAGTCTCCGGCCCGAAGGGGAGACAGCAACAGGGGTTGCTGCTCCTCCCTCGCCTCGCTGCGGCAAGGCGAGGCGCGTGGCCAAGGCGATCACCTCTAGGGGGATCCGCCTGCGAAACCGCGTCATCTAGACACGGATGCTCATTTGGAACATCCGTGGCTTCGGCCACTCGGGGCGGCGCACCCAACTTCGCGACTACATCAGGAAAGAAGGGATAGATATAGTAGGGCTCCAGGAAACAATTAAAACTGATTTTCGTCACCAAGACCTCGTAGCCATAGACCCTTTGGAGCGTTTCATTTGGCAACATAGCCCAGCTAATGGGCATTCGGGTGGCATGCTGCTTGGCTTTTGCAGTGCCATATATGAGGTGCTGTCCTGGGAGGTAGGCACCTTCTTCATTGCAGCCAATATTCGCGTGAGAGCTTCGCTACGCGAGCTCGTGATCCTGCAAGTCTATGGACCAGCAGATCACTCACGTTCGGTAGAGTTTCTGGGAGAACTCGAAGCCAAGGTGCTGGCAGTTGCCGCATCCCAGGTCCCGCTCCTAGTGGGTGGAGATTTTAACCTCATCCGATCGAACGCGGACAAAAACAATGACAACATCAACTGGTCAAGGGTGACCATGTTCAACAGCGCAATTGTGTCAATGTCACTTAGGGAAGTGGCAAGAACGGGGGCAAGATACACTTGGACCAACAAACAACTAGCCTCGATGAGATCCGTCTTGGATCGCGCCTTCATGTCTCCGGAATGGGAAGTGGTGTTCCCATTATGCTCGCTCCTTGCTGAAACAAGGATCGGCTCGGACCATGTTCCACTCATCTTATCTTCAGGGGAAGATAAGGTACGTCGCAGCCCGCATTTCTTTTTCGAAACAGCGTGGTTCGAGGCCCCTGATTTCGACAACATCTTTCGGGAAAGATGGTTGAGAAGTGTTCAAGCCACGGGCCAGCAGCGCGGCCCTATGGAGTTTTGGATAGCGGTGGGGGGACGCTTGCGTGCAAGCCTCAAGGGATGGGGCGCGAATCAGGGACGAGACGAGAAAGTTTTGAGGGCGAGACTTCTCGATGAGATCGCAATCCTCGACACTCAAGCAGACTCGCGTCCATTCTCGGAGCATGAATGGGCGCATCGATACGCCTTGGAAGGGCAAGTCGAGGAGTTGCTCCGATCCGAGGAGGAATACTGGAGGCGCCGAGGAGGACTTAAGTGGACGCTCAAGGGAGATGCGAACACTGCCTACTTCCACGCGTACGCGAATGGACGTCGTAGGAAATGCCTAATCCTGAGGCTGCAGACGGAGCAGGGGTTCCTTCTCCAGCAACCAGCGATTAGCAAACACATCTACGACTTTTACATAAGCCTGATGGGGACCGACGAGCCTCAGCGCGCCAGGCTGAGCGAGGACGCCTGGCTGCCAGCTCAAAAGGTCTTGGAGTCGGAGAACGAAGAGCTGGGGCTCGCGTTTCTCCCCAAGGAGATTGACGAGGCTCTCCAAAGCATGAAAACTGACACGGCACCGGGGCCTGATGGGTGGCCGGTGGCGATGTTTAAACACTTTTGGCCACTGTTGCGTGAACCCATCTTCGCGTTGTGCAATGGCTTCATGCGCAGTTTTGTGGACATTGCTAGGTTAAACTTCGGAGTGCTCTCCCTAATTCCGAAAGTACCGGGAGCGGATAATATCCGCCAGTACAGACCAATAGCGCTCATTAATGTGCCCTTCAAAATTTGCGCCAAGGGTTGTGCCACGCGGCTTACTCCGATCGCACACCGCACAATCAGCCGTTCCCAATCTGCCTTTATCCGCGGTAGGAACATTTTGGAGGGACCATTAGCGTTGCAAGAGACCCTCCACGAACTTAGGCGCACGCGCGAACCGGCGATTTTACTTAAATTAGACTTCGAAAAAGCTTACGACCGCGTCAACTGGGATTTCCTCAGACAAATCCTATTGAGCCGAGGCTTCTCGCCGGTGTGGGTGCACAGAATCATGCAGTTGGTCTCGGGGGGCCAAACTGCGGTGTCGGTGAACGGAGAGGTAGGGCACTTCTTCTGGAACAAGCGCGGCCTTCGCCAGGGTGATCCCATTTCACCGCTCTTGTTCAACTTCGTGGCAGATGCACTGGCGACCTTGCTCCGGAAAGCAACGGAAGCAGGCCACATCAAAGGGGTGTTGGGGCACCTCATCCCAGGGGGGATATCGCACCTGCAATACGCTGACGACACGCTACTGCTGTTCCAACCGGACCTGCACAGCGTGGCCACGATCAAAGCCCTATTGATTAGCTTTGAACTTATGTCGGGGCTCAAGATCAACTTCCACAAATGCGAAGTGATGCCCATGGGACTCAAGCCGTCCGACAGTAGGCGTATCGCAGACCAGCTCAATTGCAAACTCGGCAAACTCCCGTTTACTTACCTTGGGCTCCCGTTGGATGCCAAACGCATCACGATAGATGGCTGGGCGCCACTCTGGACCAAGGTGGGTGGGCGGGTTTGTCCGTGGAGGGGGAAGTTCCTCTCTTCTGCAGCCCGGCTAGTGCTCACAAACACGAGCCTGTCCTCGCTGCCGCAGTTCGCAATGGGGCTGTTCCTCTTGGCTGAAGGGGTACATGCCAAGATGGACACTCCAAGGTCCCGCTTCTTTTGGGAAGGTGCGGGACCCAAACGCAAGTACCATATGGTCAGATGGGACTTGGTGTGCAGACCCAAGGACCTAGGGGGGCTAGGGATCACAAACACACGGATCCTCAACATTGCACTCATGTGCAAATGGATCTGGAAGCTGTCGCAGGGGGCGACTGGTCTGTGGGTGGACATGCTGTGCAATAAATATTTCCCCAACGGGAACTTTTTCGAAGGCAGGACGCGGGGCTCTCCTTTCTGGAACGACCTCCAAGCGGTGCGCCCGGCCTTCGCCCTTGGCGCCAAGTTCGTCGTAGGGGACGGGCGCTCGGCCCGCTTCTGGCTTGACCTATGGCTGGGAGCGAACCCCCTTTGGGCCCAATTTCAGGACTTGTATGCCCTGGCGGTCAACCCGGAGATGACGGTAGCGACGGCCCTAGCCTCGAACCCACCCGCGATCCACTTTCGTCGAGAGCTAACGGGCCTTGAACAAGCACGCTTTGAGGAGCTGCTGGGCCTGACTTAATCGGCGACGCTGTCCACTTCCGCGGACACGGTCACTTGGGCTCTCACCACGTCCGGAAAGTTCACGGTCAAATCCCTCTACCGCAGGCTATGCCAAGTTCAGGGACCGGCATTCCCAACGCCGACCGGTTTGTGGAACGCCCGTATTCCGCTTAAAGTCAAGGTGTTCTTCTGGCAACTTTTCCGCAATAGACTCCCCACATCGGCCAATGTTGCAAAGCGCAACGGCCCGTCTTTCGGCTTATGTGCCATTTGTAATACCATGGAAGATGAGAACCATGTGTTCTTCCGCTGCCCCCTAGCGCGCTTTGCCTGGAGCGCAGTCCGAGCTGCCACCAATACCAATTGGGACCCGCGATCGACCGCTGACCTAGCGGCCATAGTTGCGTCGACGATGGGTGGCAGTAAACGTGTCCTTTGGAGTTGCCTCGGTGCCCTAGCCTGGGCAATGTGGCTTACAAGGAACAAAATTGCCATCGAGGGAATCTTCCCATCACACCCTGCTAATATTCTTTACAAATGCAACATTCTTATGCAGCAGTGGAGTCCGTTGGCGAAGCACAAGGATGCTGACAAGATGAAGCAAGCTCAAGATCGTCTTCGCCAAGTCTACATTTTGGCCAGGGAGCCGCTAGCCGCTTCTACGATGTGAAGTGGTTTCTTTTGTCTTGCGAGCGAGCCTGCGTGCTCTATGCTCTTTGGTCTTTGGCCTGTAATAGACTCGCTTTGCTTACTTCTGGACTCTGGCCTGTCTGCGACCTTGCTGTGCTTTCGCGCCAGCGTAACCTGAGCCTCCGCGCTCGTGACCTTGCTGTGCTTCGTGCCAGCGGAACCTGAGCCTCCGCGCTCGTGACGTTTGTCCTAGTCCTCGTCTGTAAACGCTGCCTAAGTTTGTGGGCTTTATTAAGTTAAAGCCGGACGCTCCTAGCGTCTCCGTTCTAAAAAAAAGCTGCCACGGACTGACGTGTCCCGGTCAGCCCAGCGCTCGGGCCGCCTCCTGTATACGCCTGTTTGATTCACGGTCTCGAAGAGCCGGCTCGCCAACACGCATCATGCAACAATTGCGTGGGTTGGTCATGTAGGGCATTTTTTCCCTAGACGTGTGATTTTTTTCTTTTTACTAGCAAGATGCCCGTGCATTGCACGAAATACCAAGATGCATTTATTTTACAAAACATCTGTTGTGATGGACCCAAGTGGAAGTAATCTCATGTGTAAAATCTAACGTCTCTACTTCTCTACTCTTATAAAAAACCGAGTTGGTGCTGATGTGTCTGTATCCTGCAATACTGCCAAACCGATCTATATTTGACGGATAGAAAGCAAATTATGACAATTTTGCAAAATGATACCCGCACCTCTCTTCACATTTGCAGATAAGGCCTTCCCCGTTCATCTTTATCTCCCACAACCTCATTGTTGAGCAATTAAAAAAGAAAGCCTCTGGAATAATCTGGCATGGTGGCCGTTGCTAGCGTCGTCCATCCCCATGCCTCCGCTCAGTCCGACCACCAACCACCACCATGCCCCACTCCTTCTTAGCTTATCTCTCCTCTTTCTCATCTCCCCCACTCTGCTCAGTCTGAGGTGTTGGGACACGGATGGCGTCGTCGATGTGTTTGCGGAGGTCAGTGTTAGAAAGGATTTGCATCAGCGGTGTACATGTTGAGTTATGTGGGGGGAGATGAGAAAGAGGAGAGATAAGGTGAGGAGGAGTGGGACATGGTGGTGGTTGGTGGCCGGACTGAGCAGAGGCATGGGGATGGATGACGCCGGCAGCGGTCACCATGCCAGATTATTCCGAAGGCTTCCTTTTTTAATTTCTCAACAATGAGGTTGTGAGAGATACAGATGAACGAGGGAAGGCCTTATCTGCAAATGTGGAGAGAGGTGCGGGTATCTTTTTGCAAAATTGTCATAATTTGCTTTCTATCCGTCAAATATAGATCAGGCGGTCTGTATTGCAGGATGACAGACACGGATCATCGCCAACCCAGTATTTTTTAAGAGTAGGTATTGTTTTTTCACATGGTTTTTACATAATACTCCCTCTGTCAGGGGTTTGGTGCGACATATGCCAAAGGATGGCTAATCATGGTGGGAGCTAATAAGACATCGCCGGTCCTGGAAATGGGATAAGGTGTAAACATGTACGCCGATGCATCTTACCCAGGTTCGGGGCTCTCCTAGGAGATAACACCCATAGTCCTGCTCTACGGGGTCTCCGCATGATCACTAGATCAACAAGTAGCTACAAGCTTGCTCCTTGAGCTGTCTGGTTAGAGGAGGAAGAAGGGAAAGGCTAGCTCTACTCCTTTCTCTACGTGTGGGTATTCTCTAAGAGGTTGAACCCTTTGCATGGGTGACCTGGGGGTTTATATAGGCCTACCCCCAGGGATACAATGATAATTTGGCTGGGTGTATGCCCATGCCGTCAGTGTCTATGGGCGCCGGCTTCTCCGCTGGCTGCTGGGGCCCACCGCTTGGTGGGTCCCGCCGGCTGCCGGGCTCTCGACCGACAGGTAGGGCCCGCCGCCTGTGGGCCTTATCGACTGCTCATCACTGTAGCCCTGCCTCTAATGACGAGGGCTTGGTCAGGGAGAGCGTGGCTACAGTACCGCCGCCTGGTGGCCGTTCACTGTAGCCACACCTCGTCTTATCTGGTTAACGGCGCACAAACTTCAAGGGAAGGGGAGGGCCGACTGCTGGGAGTCGGCCTTCCCCTATGCCGACTGGTCAGGGCTTGCCGCCTTCTGGCATCTCACGGACAGGTAGGGCCTGCCGCCTGCGGGTCGTACCGACAGCCCGTCATGGGAGCATGGATGCTTCTGCCATGGATGATGTCATGGGCAGCGTGGCAACAGTGTCGCGCCGGGCTAGGGATCGCCGCCTGGTATGCCGCACTGTGGCCACGTCCGCCCTGGATTCGGGAGTGGCAGGTTGTACTTTAGCCACGCTCCGTCCCGTCGTTGTTATGCGGGTGCAAACTTTGAGGGTGCGGGGGTGGGCCGCCTGCTAGGAGTCGCCCCGCGTCAGGGCCGCTCTTTGGGCCTTGTCATCTTCCTGCAACCGGCCGTTTGAACCAGCCGGCCATAAGAAAGCGGTCCTTTGTCTTTGATGCTTGAGGGGCGCAGCCGGCCCCGATGTCTTGAAATATCATGGGGAGCGGTTAGTGCTACCCGTGGTTATTTACTTCGATACACTACAAAAAAAGACACATCCGTGACATTTTGGACCGAACAAAACTTTTTTCTGTCATACATATGACACTTCTATGACGATAATTGTGACAAAACCTGGTATCATCATAGATGTGGTGGGCTCCTACTTCTATGACAAAAAATCATGACAGAAAATGGGCTTTTCGTCCTGGGCGGGCCGGAGGCGCAACTGCATGACATTCTTTGGGTCGTCCATGACGGAAAAAACCGTGATAGAAGCGAGGGCGAGGAAAATTTCGGGGAGTTCCCGGTTACGGTGGGCGGTCGGGGGCCAAGCGATGCGCGTTTCTCTCGTACATGTACGCACGTGTGTGCGAGGCGTTGGCTCTAACTGAACCCGAGCGATTGCATTGCAGGCTACGCGTTACTGAACCCGAGCGATCGATCGATGGCTGTTAACTGAACCTGATCGAGTGATTCCTTCACTACTGCTGCTAACTGAAGCCGATCGATGCTGCCTCTTTGGATGAACAGTGAGCGTT